>NW_027097446.1:0-80000 GCF_019320115.1 Miscanthus floridulus
GCTGGAAGACCAGCCCGGCCTGTCACCACCTGTCCCTCGCTATACTGAGTACTGACCGGCCGGGAGCATCTCTAGGTACGCGGTAGGTACACGTACGCCTTTGCATGTCATACACTCGTACTAAAACCTCCGACCGGAACGATCAACTTGTAATAACCGACGCAGCTAACGCCTCTCGCGCTGCTCCCAGTAATTAGAATAACAGTGGTCGTTGTGGTTCACTCGGCAAACGGTTTATCAATAATCATATATATAAGTTTCCCAAAAAAAATCATATATATAAACTTATATATCAGAAAAAATTCTAGATTACTTGTATAAGCCTTTGTACGAGTAAATGAACTGAGCTGCAGGGTACGAGCGTAGAGTACTACATGTAGTTTCTATACCTATTAATTTTCATAGACAATACATATAGAAAACATGGTCCCAATGAATAATTTGTACAGAACAGTTTTTTATCCAATCACATATATTCTCTACCAATCACATCTCTTCGTGTCTTGATTCTCGTGTAGACATGATTTCTAATTTAGACCCGGTTTCTATATTTTTTGCTCTACCTCTTCAATAACTACCTTACCACATCAGTAAAATGCTGAGGTGGCAGTACAATTAATGTTCATAGAAACTATTATGCTTTCTGCATTAGGAGTGCCATAAGACAGACATTAAAAGGGCATAAATGTGATGTCTACCGGCATAAACGTACTAAACTATAAGAGAAAGTATAATAAGAAGATGAAAGCGGGCTATAAAAAGTGCCACATCAGAGTTGTTTTGAGGTGGAGAAGAGAGAAGAAAATCAAGGGCTACACTTACAACCAACCGATGCACTTGGGGCCAAAAAATCTACGAGATAACGAGCTGGACCAATTATTATATGTGTGGGCTTTTACATGGGCTGCAAATAATATGACAACATCATACGATTAATAGTTAGCTACTTTATTAACTATGTTCTAACAAAACATATGTGATATATCTTCTTACATCATTAATTTTATCTTGGTGTGCCCGTCCGGCAGATTTAGCATATGAAATAAAGTTATTGTATACACGTTAGCCCCCATCAAAATCGATTTTTTATTAAAAAAGTAATGGCAACTGAAGTAAACTTTTTATTAAACATGTGGACTAAGATTTGATTTTTGTTTACATTTTTTATGTTGTTCTCATTTAAAATATTATATTCAGGGCCTGTTTGCATTGATAGCTAGCTAAAAATTAGTTAAAATTAGCTTTAGTTTTTCTAAACCGAGGGCTAATCTTTTAGCCAAGTCTTTAACTAGTTGTTAGTCAACTAACTAGCCAATCCTAATTAATTTATGCTAATTTTTAGTCCAACTATAGTAGCTAACCCTAGATAATCCATATAGGCCCTTAATCTAGGCCAATTATCAATTGATGGCTAATGTCAATATACAATTTTCTTTCCCTACAGACCATGTAGTAAAGCAACAAGCCTGAACAAATGTTTTCAGTATTAAATATTTGAAAGGAGGTTTCAACTAAATAACTAGTTAGCGAGTTGGTTATAAGATCATTGTAGAAGCAGTAGTATCTAACTTAGGTACTAATAACTACTAGAACAACCATTCAAAAGGGAATAAATGTGATGTCTATTAGCACTATTGGCTACAACAAAACGTGGAGCGAATCGGTGGATGGTACTATCTTCATGGTTCTGGTACTTTTGTGACTGCAACCATATGGACATATGATTTTAATAAAAAAAACAGTGAAAATATGTCCGACAACCCTATTTTTTATATATATAAGAGAACTAAATAAGTAATATTCAAATTTTATGTTTATGGTTTACTAAAGTTATGTTGGCATCAAGCATAGCAATTATAAGAAACAAACTTAAGAAAACATATTTATTCAAAAAGACAACATAACTTTTCGATCAAGCATACTACCATAACTTAAACTTATTCAACCAACATGCAAACAATTACATGTTTCCTACCATTCCATTGTTAGCCAGGCAATTCAATAAAAATCCGACCATGCATCTGAGTTAGTAGTGCAAATAGTATTAGTATGCTTGATGTATGCGGATATCCACTCATCTTATATCAATCATGGGATCAACCACTCTTCTTACCATTACAAATTATTACCAATTACAGACTCTTTTTGGGCCTTAATGTTAATCTTCAAGAGACATGCTAGAAAAAATAGTTCAATTCTAGAAAACCTGCTCAAAACAGAAATAACTGACCATCAATTTGGTACACCCTTTTTGGCACTTAATGTTGTCTCATAAATATACTTTTTTTATAAGATCACATAAATATACTTACCGTTAGGGACATGTAGGAAGTATTTTGTGTTGTTATCATCTTCTAATAGGTTTTTAGTTATCGACCTTTGAAACTAGGTTGTCTCTTCTCTCTCTCTCTCTCTCTCTCTCTCTCTCTCTCTCTCTCTCTCTCTCTATATATATATATATATATATATATATATATATATGTGATAACGAAGCATATCTTATTGTAAATTTTTAGTTGGCATTAGTAGCCAAAGCTTGAAAATTTTGACTATAAAGTAAACTTGGATAGCGAAGCTTTTTTTTTCTGTCTGCTCAGGCTATTGGCCATTGCTGCCGAATTTGCCGAAGGCTAGGAATCCACCACGGAGTCCGTAGAAGAAGGGGACCCTAGAAAGGTTTCACAGGACCACGATTTTTGCCCAATGACCACCAAACAATTGCTGCTTTTCCTTCGCTGCATGTGTTCTGTAGCATACATGATACATGCACATGTACTACTGTACGATACAGCCCATTGAAGCATACCACTACAAGTCCAATATCATTGAGTTTCCCTCTATAAAAAATGGCCCAATATACTTTTTCCGCATTCCAAAACGGAAAATCTTATGCTCTGTGCAGCCTGTTCGTTTGGCTGTGGCTTGTCGTAAACGATCGTAAATTTTTAGCTAGAATAATATTTTTCTTTCACATAAATCAGCCAGCAATACTTCCTCACGAACCAGTTACAATATGAACAACCAATCGAACAGGGCAGATGCAGCAGTGGCGCGGTGCCAGTCCGCGCGTGGCTGCAAAATCTTCAGCGCTGTAAACACGCGTAGGATTCCTCTCACGATGTCAATCCGCTGGTCCAGCGAGGCAGCGTGAACATTGACTGTGTCAGTGTATCAACAGTTGAATTAACTCACCTTTGGCACTGCCACTGCAGTGCGCTCGCTGTTCGGTCTGTGCTGCCTTTCCAACTCGAAGTCCTACATAGCCACAGCTGGAGCAGTAACTTATACGTATTTACTGCAAGAGAAGCGGTAACAGTCATGTCCATCCTGATTCTTCCTTTTGCTGCTGGGGAGATAATGTACTTACTGTACGCCCTGAATTTGACCCATTGGCGGAGCCCACTGCCAGTTGAACGCGCAAACTGTAGGACCCTTTGTCATTTCCTTTTTATTTTAGTACTATATACTAGTTGTCATTTCCTCTTTGAATGAGCCGAATGGCGCAGGAAGAAAGGCTATGCTTCATACGGCGCGTCTTCTCCGATTAATGCCGTGGCCATTTCCACGCGCACACATTGCTTTCAGTTCCTAGGGCCGAGAGCAATTCAGGAACCTACTACCCGTCCGAGGAAACGTCGTCGTCCACACTCCACAGTCGGGTGGCGAGCCCACATCGACTTGCCGAAACGGTGCGAGGCGACGGGCGATGGGAACCAGCCGGACGCATCGGGTTCTCCTTTCCCGTTGCAGAGTAGACACAGGGGTTAGCTCGTACCCATGGCACTGATCTACTTCAGTAGGCGATTGATCAGCTTTCAATTTATCTTTGGCGCACGGCATGACCATTGACCTGCACGGCTGCACCACCCATGCCCTAATCAAGCACCGGCCGGCGCTACTCGTAGCTAGCGCCAGCGGCCAGCCAAATTGCCGCACCGTTGGATCTGCTGCGGTCTGCGGATGTACTACGTACGTACGTATACGTACGCATGTCGGCCGTCAAATCGGACATCGACGGCTGCCCAGGACGGTCTAGCTCTAGCACATTGCACATGCACATGTGCTGCCGTGCGTGTCTGAAACGGCTGTGCCATCGCCGCCGAAGAGTGTCCACTGAAGCAAAGCATGCAAGGCCGCCCGGGGGTCTACGCCGTGATGTGACTCCTGCCGTCTTGCGTGCAAGCCATGAGGATAACGTAGCGTGGGGCACTAGGCCAGCAGCAGAGGCCTCTGCCGTCTGCCGAGCTGCTCTGGCTGCCTGGCTCGGATAAGCTAATTGCGCTGATCACGCGCAGAAAGCTGGCGTTTCCGTACGAAAATTACAGGCTTGTGTTAGTGAGGTCAGAGGTGAGACGAGGCGAGGTAATCGTAAATTCGTGGAGGAAGAAGGCGCACATGCCCGGTGAATGATTCCGTCCCCCGCTGCAAGAGGTGGTCCTCGTCCTCGCCGTCCCGCGGCAAAGGGCCATGGACATGGCCATGGGAAACAGCGGAATAAATGGCAAAAGCCATCCCGCGTACCGCCACCAGGGTCCAGGCCGGCCGGGCGCCGGGCCTCGCATCGCAATTGCAGGTTGGCGGAATTTACAGGGTGTTCAGTGTCGGTACAGCACCAGTCCTCCATCCCGAGTGCCAGCATATTCGTTTGGCTGTAGCTCGTCGTAAATGATCATAAATTTTTAGCTGGAACAGTATTTTTTCCTCACACAACCCAGCCAACAGTACTTCTTCACGAACCAGCCAACCGAACAGGCTGGGGCTGCTGGACTGGTGGTGGTGGTATTAGCATGGCTGCGTTTAAGACTGGTGGTGCGATCGTCACGGTTCGTCTCGCGAGCTTGATGGCGACGTACAGAGTACTAACCGCGTAATTAATTACGGATGGAAAAAAAAAGGACAGGGAAGAGGTTAACACCGACAAATTCCCTGATGGCCACAGTTTACTGAAAGAGTAAACCTGCACTGCAGATAGAGATAGCAATAGCAACAGAGCATTTACTGAGACACACCATGACACCAGTAGTAGCATGAGCACTCCTGATTTCAGAAACCACTTGAGCCCACGACGACGCATGGGCTCGACGCAGCAAATTCAATTGCACGCAGCAGCCAGCACTCCAGCAGCAGTAGTACAGCATTATTTTTGAGTTTTTGACCAGGGCATGTATACGAACATGATACGCGACGAAATCTGCCACGCCAGGCCATCACGATGCATGGTCAGTGCTCACAGTCAAGACACTCCCCGGAAACGGCAAGTGCAGTGCTGCCCGCATCGGCATGTGTAAACCAGGAGGCGACACCGTGGTGGATCCGTAGCCGAGCATGGAAAGAGAGCTGGAAACCGACGCCACTTTCCGATGGAGCGAGGCACCGAAATCAATGAGTAAAACAAACGGGTTTCCCCAAACACGCCGCGGGGTCGATCGCAATCAAGTCAAATCGTCGTCCAATTGAAACGGATGGGGGCAACAGGCAACTGGCAAGGGTTTCCTTCCACGCCCGTCCAGCCAGTCCAGAGCCACCGGACCTTGCCCCTCGCATGCATGTCGACGATGGATGCAAGCATAGCATGAGAGCAGGCAGGACCAGCGCCGGACGAGCGAGCAATGCAGCTAGCATCCCGCGCCACGCGACGCTGCCGTTTACTTTTTCTTAATTTCCTGCTAGTTGGTGGTGCGACGGAGGTGGGGAGAGAGATGAGACAAACGCGTCGCGCGCAGCGCAGCCCCAGCTTCTGTGGCTCCTACGGGCCGGGCCCGAAATCATTGCGAGATCGGATCGATCGCTAGCTGCCCGCAGCGCCGTGCCGTGCCTCCGCCGTCGTCGACGGGCCACCGGCTGTCTCGCGCCCGCCGGACCAGACCCACCCAAGACGTGGCGGTGGCGCTCCGGCCGGCCGGATGAACCGGTACGTACGTGCGTTTCTCACACAACCGACGAGCGCCGTCGTCAGCCACAAGCCACAGCAAAGCGAAGCAAAGAATAGAACAACGTACGTAGGTGCTTTTATGAGACGCACTGTACGATGCGTGTGCGACGATCGATCACACAGTTTTCCGCTCCTGCTATGCGCTGGAATCGAGCTTGCCATCATCATCTGATACAGTGGAGCGAGCCGTGCGAGATTCGCATTGCCTGCTAGGAGCGACGCGGCAGCTAGCGTCGCTTATGGCTGATCGCCCGGCGGAGGAGTAGGGCCGCGGCGTCGTGCCGGGTCGGCGACGCACGCACGGGGCCGGGCGGGGGCGGGGAACACCTGTTTGTTCATATCGTCGCCAGTTCGTGAAGAAGTACTACTAGCTGATTTATGTGAGAGAAAAATACTGTTCCGGCTAGAAATTTAGGATGATTTACGACAAGCCACAGCCAAACGAACACGCTGACGCCGTGCATACAGCGTCCAAGGCAAGGAAAGGCAGAGAAGACAGCTCGGGAATCTGGACCATTAGAGCAGGCAGAGGCCCCCGAGGCCCCGGCCCGACGCCCCGACCCCAGCCGAGTGTTAAATGCTCCGCCCTCTGATCGGGTGGATCGCGATTGGCAGCGACGCTTCCGCGCCGGGGCTGTGAGCTGAGAACGCGCGGGGGGCGAAATCCCAGCACTGCCATCGCGCGCCCCGCCACGCTGACAGCCGGGGCCCTGTCTGCGCCGGGATCGCGGCGCTCGAAGAAGATATCGTGCCGCCCCAGCCGGCCGGCCCCCAATACAGGCAAACGCCATCGCCACGCCCCGGCCGGCCCTTTCCTTCCTCTACTCACTACGGAGTACTCTATTTATGCCTCACACCGACCTCGGCGCACCACGCCTCAGTGATCAGTGCGTCGCTTTCTCGCTTTGGCACCCCCCTGCTCTGCCTCTGCTCACTGGCAATTGCTGCCTGCCGCCTGCGCTGCGCTCGTAGTAGTCACTCACAGTGCCCCGCCCGGCCTGCTGCCAGAAGGAAAGGAGGATCCCGAGCAGTCAATTGCGCCGATCCCCTGGGGGTATTAAGGGGAAAGGAGCGAGGAGCGAGGCTGAATTGCTGTGAGTGAGGCCGGCCGTGCGAGAGGGAGGAGGATCAGGCGGCGAGGGTTGTGTTGTGTCGCTGCGCAGCCACAGCGCAGGCTCAGTGCTCGGTTGGACACGGGCGGCGCCGCGGCGGGCGATGGGGCGATCGCCGTGCTGCGAGAAGGATGGGCTGAAGAAGGGGCCGTGGACGCCGGAGGAGGACCAGAAGCTGCTCGCCTACATTGAGCAGCACGGCCATGGCTGCTGGCGCTCGCTGCCCGCCAAAGCCGGTGAGCTCGATCGCAAGCTAGTACTAGTAATCGTAGTGCTGGGCGGTCCAGCCAGCGGCGTTCGGCTACTACGCTGTCTGGTTTTGCTCCTTCGTAACTGACATGCATGCGAATGGTGACCGTGGCGCAGGGCTGCAGCGGTGCGGCAAGAGCTGCCGCCTCCGGTGGACGAACTACCTCCGGCCGGACATCAAGCGGGGCAAGTTCAGCCTGCAGGAGGAGCAGACCATCATCCAGCTCCACGCACTGCTCGGCAACAGGTGAGGGCTCGACTCCATCCATGGATCACTGTCCTAGCACTGGCCGGCCAGTACCCTGCACGGCTGCACCCGGAATTCAGTTAATCGCACGAATTTTGACTGGTAGCTCGAGCAGGCTGGCCGGCCGGCAGGTCAAGAACTCAGTAGCATCCGTCCCACACCCTAGTCTTGCTTATTTATGATGATTGGGTAATGCATGAGCGGGTACCTAGGGCAGGAGCACCACGAGATGGGGAACCTGTCCAAGTATTTTTCTCGGAGTACTACGCTCTAGTTACTGTACACATGTTTTTCGCAGCGGTTTTACATGAACCAACAATACATTTTGCCATTTTGGCACCTTAGCTAGTAGGAGTACATCTAGTAACTGAAAATTTTTGAACCTTAGCAGTAGTGTATATCCGTACAAAAGGAGCATTGTTGTTTATCTTGAGTTTAGTTATCGTACTGCATTGTTGTTTATCTTTCGCCTGTCCAACATCTACTGCTGAGCTTGCGTGAATTGATCCATCAATGCATAGGCATCATCTCGGGAAAAAGCGTGAGAAAGCTGGGCCACGGGAGGCTCCTCCCCGAATTTTTCTTTCTTTTTTCCCTGATGATTCGGCATTCAAGCTTGCCATTCAATGAGCGCCGGCCCCCATCGCCGGTGGACCAAGGTCACTGCAGCCACCTGCTCTCTTGCCGTTTTGACTCATAGTTCCTGTCACCTCTGCACCGTGTCTGTGCCAGGCCATGCACTCGTTACTGTCTCGCAGACTCGCACGCCCGGCCGCGGTGGTTTTACGCTCGCCGCCGATGCAGATTTGTCAACGCGCGCGATTGCTTGCTGAGAATTTTTTTTCATGACGTGCGCGCCGTGCTCGTTCATGCAGGTGGTCGGCGATCGCGACGCACCTCCCGAAGCGCACCGACAACGAGATCAAGAACTACTGGAACACGCACCTCAAGAAGCGGCTGGCCAAGATGGGCATCGACCCGGTCACGCACAAGCCGCGCTCCGACGCGCTCGGGACAGGCGGCGGGGGAGGCGCCGGCGCCGGCGGTGCCGCGGGCGCACAGCACGCCAAGGCTGCGGCGCACCTCAGCCACACGGCGCAGTGGGAGAGCGCGAGGCTCGAGGCCGAGGCGCGCCTGGCGCGCGAGGCCAGGCTGCGCGCGCTCGCGGCCTCCGCCGCCTCCGCGTCCGCGTCCGTGGTCTCGGCACCGCCGCCGCAGATGCCCGGACACTCCACGGCGCACCGGCTCGACTCGCCGACGTCCACGCTGAGCTTCTCCGAGAGCGTGGCGCTCGCCTCGGTCCTGCAGGAGGCGCACGGCGCCGCAACGGCTGCGGCCGCGGCCGCGCGCGCCGCCATGCAGCCCATGCAGGCGTACGAGGAGGCGTGTAAGGAGCAGCAGCAGCAGTGGGGCGATCACGTTGTCAATGTCGCTGATGCAGGCTTCGCCGCGGCGGGGTTCACGGGCCTGCTTCTCGACGGCTCCTTGAGCCAGCAGGATCTGAGGCCGGCGACGAGGCACGACAACGACGCGGCCGAGGCGGACGCCGGGCTGCAGGAGACGGAGGAGAAGAACTACTGGGACAGCATAATGAGCCTGGTAAACTCGTCGTCGTTGCCGACATCATCAGTAGAAGTGCCGGCTCCCGAGTCGTACCCGTCTTCGGCGTCGCTGCAGACGTCAATGGCTATGCCCGCGCTCGAGGCATACTCATCTCCGGCGTCGTTGCTGACCACGTCAGTGGCGATGCCCGCGCTCGAGGCGTACTCCTCGTCGGCGTCGTTGCAGACGTCAGTCCTGATGCCGGCGCCCGAGGCGTACTCGATGTCGTCGGCCTCGTTGTCGACGTCAGTAGTCGCTGCGCCGGCGCCCGAGGCCTACTCTCCGGCGCTGGACTTCTGACTCGTGAGCCCTGGACATGTTCGCCGGCATGCAGCCCGGGAAATGACACAGTAAATAGCTAGCTACTTATTTCGGAACAATAAGGTCGAACAACTACTAATGTTGATGGTTAAATCGCGCTCTTGGGTTAATTCAAACAGCACCCTGATTAAACATGTGAGGAAGATGTACCGAATTTAGGGGGTGTTTGGATCCGGTGACTAAAATTTAGGAGGTATGTCGGGAGGATGTTGCATAGGGTATTCGAATACTAATAAAAAAACAAATTACATAATCCGTCGGTATTCCACGAGACGAAATTTTTAAGCCTAATTAATCCGACATTAGTACATGTTTACTATAGCAAAACATTGTCAAATCATGAACTAATTAGGCTTAAAAGATTCGTCTCGCAAATTAGTCGTAAACTATATAATTAGTTTCATAATTAGTCTATATTTAATACTCTATGCATGTGTCCAAACATTCGATGGGACATCGACTAAAATTTAGGAGGGGCAACCAAACACCCCCTTAGAATCTTTGTTACTCGTTCATCAGTTGCCAAAGCTTCTTGTAGACTGTAGAACAGTGACCAGAGCCAGGCACGGAGCCAGCGGTGGGGCTAGGGGGGCTCCAGCCCCCTACCGCTCGCAAGCAAGCGAAGCCCCGTAGAGTCGCCGTCTGAAATTTCAGTTGTAGATGCACAGGTAGGCGGGGCTGAGATTTGCTGAACCTCTTTTATTGCTAATTATCGTTGTTTAGTCCCTCCTAAATTTTTTCATAGCTTCGTCCCTGACCAGAGCGTCTCGTCTTTGCTCTGTATGTAATTCAACAACCACTTTCATCAGCAGTATAGTGGAGCTAATCGAAATGGGAAGAACTCTTTTTTTTCTCTCGTCTGATCCCATATATCTTAGAATCCAACTGTTCAAGTTTGTATATTGTGGCACTATACTACTGGTAATGTACTACCTCGCACTGTATATTGGTCTTTGACTCTTTGTATTCTGTCGTTCTGAAAGGAGGTCTTTTTTTGCGCTGAAACAATGGAGCAGACGGATAAGCTTGCATTTCGCCATCGACAGAGCCGTTCCAACACATTGGGCCCATGACAGGCCTGATCCAAATTTTATCCAGCCCGTTTAGTTTTTCTTTTTCCCATTTGGAGTAGCTCAGTCGTCGGGAAGAGAAAAAGGGCAAGGATGATCAGAAGGCTTTCGCGCAGGTTCGTTGTTCCTCTTATCCGCGGAGGAAGAACCTTGGCCCGACACCATGCTCCCAATGGCGGTGCACCCCACGACCACGCCGGCCTTGTCCCCGCACGCCCGCGTCTCCCCGCCCAGGTCTTCCAGCTCCCTGGCCGCCACCTCGTCCTCCCCCTGCTCTCGCACCGTCAGTTTCAAGAGCAGGAGGCTGCCACTTCGCTCGCTCCGCAGCGTCGTCGCCGCTGCCGCCGCCGATGCCGTCGGGGCAGAGGAAGAAGAGGTGCAACTAGGTGGAGGGGTGGATGCGGTCGACGAGGAGGAAGCGGAGGTATTGGCCTTTCGAACCCACTACGATTCGGGCAACTTACCCGGCTCAGTCGTTGTCTGTACAACTGGAAATTATGCAGTTAAAATTTAAAATGGTTATGTTTCGTTGGCCTCTCTAAGTGCATCATATGCTCAGTAGAACTCAATTCCAACGAATTGGACCCCGATTCTTCAATTTTGGCTCTTCAATTGATTATTAGGTTTAACGTTCAGTGTGACACCAATTGCCCTTGGCTAGCTTACTGTTTACCATGAATTTGGTCTCAACTACTAGAAGGGACAATTTAGGTTAGCTGGGCACCTTTGGGGGATGTTCTGGCGAAGCCTTGAGCTTGACAATGATGTATACATGTTGAAAAATAGCCTTTACCTGAGCTTGCTGTTGCATAGCTGTTGCTTATATGGAAAGGAGCTGTATATTCTGATGCGCTGAGATGTTGCGAATGTGAATGTAATGAGAGCATCTGGAATTCGGTTCCTGAGTAGTATATATGAATAGTCTTTGTTTTCATTGTCGAAACATAGTTGTTTATATTGAACTAAAGAAAATCTATGGTTTTATCAAAATTACCCTTTAGAATACTAAGGTGCTGTTTGGTTTCGTAAGTTTGTGACGTTATCCGTTCACAGGGTAATCTGAATCCATTAAATTTGTTTGATTCAGTTAGGTGTAATCAGGTCCTGTGTAGTTGGGTTTGGGGGCCAGTGCAAATTCAGTGGTAATCATTATCTCAGCTCAGTGGGCGGTAGGCGTACCAGACAGGATCTAGCGTGGAACCAAACAAAATGGAGAACCGATTATCCTGTAATCATTGCTTCCTGGATCTCATACCATATACGTTTGCATCATCATTTATGAACCAAACAACACCTAAGAAGTGGGTTTTGGTGCTGAAATGCCAATGGTAGCTGCATCACAAAGCTAACAAAAGGGGAACACTAGCTTCAACATTTGATCTCTCCTGCTTAGTTTTGTGATGTGGATTGTGTTAAAACCACACACTTAAGCTTTACTAGGATGGAGATATTGTGTTTCATCATCAGAATGAAATTTGAGATGACCTGAATCTTGCATTACAGAATAAGGTGGTGGTCCCCGAGAGACAGGACCCGATGCTGGTACTCAAGTTCATCTGGATGGAGAAGAACATCGGCATAGCACTCGACCAATTGGTTCCTGGCTATGGCAGCATCCCATTAAGCCCATACTACTTTTGGCCACGGAAAGACGCGTGGGAGGAGCTTAGAGCGAAGTTGGAAGAGAAAGAGTGGATCTCGCAGAAGCAGATGATCATCCTTCTCAACCAGGCCACCGATATCATCAACCTCTGGCAGCAGGGTGGCGGGAGCCTGTCGACATGAGTCCCTCCCCATCCTGTTCTTTCAACCTTGCAAGCTTGCGTTTTGTTGGTTTCATTACATGCCCTCTCTGTTGTTAATGTTAAAGCCATGGTACATGGCCTTGTAGATCGGTTCAATCTGTTCTCAGGTATGATTTTTTCCATGGAAATGATCTTGTGATTTATCTTAGTTATTATTATGTGTATCAGTCGTTTTTTGTTGGGAAAATCTAGAAACAGATCCTTTTTGGTATGGTTACAAGTCAATTTTTTTTTGTTTGCAAACAACAAAGGAAAAACCAACTGTCTGATTCGCTAACAAAAATCAACACAATATTTTCCACAACACTAGGAAATGCAAACCAGGTAACATCATGATATCTGTTCACCTTGTCAATGTCCAAAACACCACTTATCTCAAGACTCTAAATCTAGCGCATTCCAGCGCATAATAGCCATGCCACGTCATCGATAGAACTTGTAGCATCACGGCGTGGAGGAGAGGGACATAGCCACATAGGCCATCCGATCAGAAACTGGAATAGACCTTTGACCGCGATAGAGAAGAACCTGAGTCCTGAATTAAAAATAGCGGGCTAGCAGCACGTACTATCAAATCTTTAGCATCTATGGCATCAAAACAAAAATCTTTAGCATCTATAAAAATATTAAAATCATTTAAAATCATTTTAAATTTAATTTTGAATTAAAACATAATTTGGAGCATGTGCTTAATTAAGGAACCTTGGATTTTACCTGAGCACATATGCAAGAAATTACATAAATAATACTTCTTTGACCATGAATTTACATGATTTTTTCTAGATTTTTGAGACATTTTTGGGGCTAAATAGTAAATACCTTAAAGCAAAAACTCAAATATAGCTTTATGGGAAGAATTTTAATTTCAAAATCAAAGAAGCAACGAAGGTAGATCCAAGAAAAATGGGTTACCCTTTATTTTTATTATCTATTTAAAAAATTGCAATATTTTTTGAGGTCCCTAAGTTTTTTGTCTGGTCTATCAACATAAAAAGAATCAGAAAATAAAAATAAACCAGAGAAGAAAGGAGTGGCCCAGTTTGAAAGTCCCGTCAAGCCCAACAGCATGAGTCAACTGAATTGACGTGGCCCATACGATACACGTAAAAACTGGCCAGCGTGTTCATTTATAATCACATTTTTTTTTTGCGAAAACATTTATAATCACATATCAGTACACCATCCGTCCTTTTTAAATGCCATTCTCATATATCAAGGTGTCAAACATACTCAACTTTGATCAAATATATACAAGTTACTAATATTTATGTTGCTTAATAAATATTATTAGATTAATCATTGAATATATTTTTAATAATACACTTATATAAATATTACTAATTTTTTTTATAAATATAGTCAAACTTAATATAGATAATAACATTTAAAAAGAGACGGAGGGTGTATATATAGTGTAATCATAGTGACTGAGTCGCGCAATAGCCCATGGCATGACTTAAAGGATTAATTTCTAAAAAATAGTTTAGATATATCTTTTTTTAGTACTTTTAGGTTAAAAGGGTGTTTGCATCTATACCGGGTTTCGAAAAATGAAGCAAAGGACCCACACTTAAAAAAAGAAAAGAATGCCCTCTATTCATCGAGTATTTAAAATCTTCTGTTTAGCCTCTCTAGGTTAGGTTCATTTCTTTACGAGTCCATGTCTTTGCCCTTTTTATTTATTTATAATAACCCATCTACCGTATTTGAGTATTTCATTTCTTCATGCTGTCTGATCCATCCCCTGCATGTCATAGCTATTGGCAGTTATGTTTAATCAGATTGCAAGTTCTTATTCAACTAAATTGAATTATTTGTATTTCTGTCCAATAAAAAAACGTTATTCTTTTAGTTCTATTCTAGTGAAATTCATTTCATTTAAGTGATTTTCATCCTAATCCACGCATTCATTTCATCTCTTTTATTGTCCTGGAATATTAGCATTCATGACCGAAAGTTGGGAACTACATTAAAAACCTTGATATAGTACATCCCTAAGCTACACTGCATAAAACCCTGAAATAGAAAAGATACAATGTTCTCCGTAGATTCTTCCATCATCTTCTTTGCAGCGGCTTTCCTCAATGCAGACGATGTTCTAGATGAACAAAATCTTATTGAATACCGAAATCCGAGTTTAGTCCTTATATCGAATCCAATGACCAACCTCAAAGTATCAGACATGCCGCAAGATCCAACGTTCTGGAACCGGTTCAAAACACGTTTTAGAGTGATGAAAGAACATCGATAATTGAATCATTGGATAAAGTATGCGGAGTAGGCTACATATTTATTAGAATCTGTCTAGCCAATAATTGGTTGTTTTAGTCCCTCCCAACAACCATATTTTTTCCTTGCACTTACACTGTCTTATAACTATATTTACATTGCCTTGTTACTATATTTACAATTATTTTTTCAGTGTAATATATTGGACAGAGTGATGTAAGTTGGGAATAACACAAATATATGCCAAAATTTTCAAAACAAATTACAAATTATTTCTTTGAATTTCAGACATCAAAGAAATATATATCAAATTATTCACAAATGTTTTCAAATACAAATGAAACAACAGAGAGCATATCTCGTCTTCAAGCGGCAGAACCAAGGAGCACACATGTAGCTAGCACTGTCCTGCGATCACTGGGTGGATATCGATAATATCGCGCTTGTCCGTGGCGGTTGACGAGTACTACATGTACTAGCTTTTGACCGGAACTAATGTAAGGGTCTCTTTGGCAGCCATTTTTTGCCTATGCAGGAGAAGTCTAAAAAACGAGCTTCGTGCGGCTCCTTGCTGTGGGTTCATGTCGTCTAGTGCGAAGGAGCCGTTTTGCCAAACGTTTTCCAGAACGGCTTTAGCTCCTCCAGAGGAGCTGCTCCTTCAGAGAAGCCAGAGCCGAAGCCATTTTCAGAGGAGCTAGAAACAGGCCTAAGCTACTAGCTGGAGCGGAGCGGCTGCCTACGCGCGCTTTGCGTGGTGGCCAAACTACGCCGCATGCAAGCAAGCGTCGGATTGGATCATCGGACGCTCAGAAATCCGGTTGTTACACTACTGGATTCAGGCGCTTTGCCGAGTGCCTAATGCACTCGGCAAAGGCTACTTTGCTCTCGGTAAAGCCTTTGCCGAGGGTAGCACTCGGCAAAGAGCCTCCGGTAAAAAATCCGTCGGCAAAGAATTCTTTGCCGAGCGCCTTTTATCGGGCACAATCTCGGCACTCGGCAAAGAAAAGTGACTGTCACGGCGCCGGTTGTGTTAGCACATGCTTTGCCGAGTGTCATGTCAGAGGCGCTCAGCAAAGATTTTTTAATTTTTTTTTCAAAATTTCTTTGCCGAGTGCCATACCGGGGAGGCACTCGGCAAAGATTTTTTTTATTTTTTTAATAATTTCTTTGCCGAGTGCCCTGCCAGGTCGGCGCTCGGCAAATATTTTTTAATTTTTTTCGTAATTTCTTTGCCGAGTGCCCTGTCAGGGCGGCACTCGGCAAAGCTGGGAATTCTGTAAATGCAGAATTCCCAGCTTTGCCGAGTGCCAGGGTCAGGGCACTCGGCAAAGAGGCTATTTTTTTTATTCTATATTCACAAACACTCCTTAGACTGGCACTTTAGATGGCCGGGCACTCCTTATTTTCACTCCAAAAAGCTAGACAAGTAGTTGATCTCGGATAGCCTAACAAGTTTTTTTTGCCCTCGAAAAGGGAGCTACTATCCCTGCTGGATTTCCAGAAAACGGAATGTACCTAGGGAACCCTATTGATCAGATCTGAGATTGAACCTAGTGATCTTTCTCCTGCTGGCAAGCATCGATACCTGTCTCCTAAGGAATTGATCTTATCTTTCATATACCAGGATAATAACCCCGAAGGACTGCAATTGGAAGGAATTAGCACTCACCATAAGCAACCGCAGAGAAGGAAAATGACTGGCCTTAGACGGAGGAAAGAAAGAGGTAAAGATACTAGCTTTTCAGAATTACTGATTCTGGCTTGCCCAAGAGGTCAGATACTAATAAAGGATATGGATAGTGAATAACTACTTAGGAATAGGCAAATACTCCGGATAGATAGGCAAGAACTATTCCTTATCCATAGTCAAATACAGCTTACGCATAGTTTACTACATCTCCGAAAGAGAACAGAGATAACTACTTAGACTGGCGCTATCAACTACTTGAACTCTATTACAGTAAAAATGGAAGAAGTAACTACTTATGATTATGACATACCTCTTTCAGTAGCATCTACTACTTCTGATATTAGACTTTACTTGAGGCGGCAAAAGGGATTTAGGAAACTAAAGGATAGTTATTGACAGTATAATACTCTAGAAAGGGTATATGCGCAGAGAAAAGGGTTTTTCTTTCGCCCAAGGCTTTCCTTAGATGACTAACTTGACTTTTCTTACTTAGACACTGGTGAAACTGCCTTTCCTAAACTTGCTTTCCTAAGCTTTTTTGAGAAACTCTAACTAGTCTTTTTTTTTCAAGGTATCTCCGTAAGGTATCCTATCTATTACTACTGGTATTGTAAGAACTGCTAAGCCCTTTAGATCTATATCTATCTTACTATCGAAAAGTGCTTCTACTCCTAATAAGCAAATTCACTATTTTCTTATCATTCCTTCCATGCTCAAGGGCTATTGGGCATTCTCCTAACAGTACTAGGGTATTTAATACAATGATAGAAGTATTAGGATTAAGACTAAAAAGAATACCATTCATACCGAACTATCCTGAATAAGGTGGATTGGCTAAGGAGGTGGAAGTTCCCAGAGAATAGGTCCCGGTCAATCCCAATCCCTCATTCTGAGAATAGTGATAAAAGCAGTTACTTTATCGTCTAAATGTCGGAAAAATGGATCCTATCCTCCGAAAATTCCATAAGATAAAGCCTGCCAGTTGTAGTTCCCGGTGAATATGGATAGTAGTCTAATTCTCGGCCCGCATTGTCAACTTTGATTCTCGTAGCCCTTTTCCAGATTGGATCCTCACTTTACTTTGGTCGTAGATAAAGAAGAGAACTTGTCGATTGGTCAAGCGATTCCAGATTCTTCTTCATTTGCAGTAGAGAAATAGCTGCCCAAAGGGGATCATTGAGCCGGTTACCGGTGGCTAAGAGCCTTTCCTTTTCCATACAAAAAGCTTTCGTTGAGACAAAGCAGGCAGCGCAACTAAACCCAAGATGGAAGGAGTTCACCCCTTTCCTTTCTGTGTAGACGTCAGGATTATATAAATCCTTTTTTTTATATAAATCATAGCCCTCGTGAGGGAATCAATCATGGGCAGATGAAGTCCCCATGCTGCTTCTCAAAATAAGGAAGAAATGCGTACAGGAAGGATGGGCTCTGGGTCACTCTCTTCACTGATGCTTCGAAGCTTCCACCTTTAACTCATCAAAGCAAACCTACTGAATGTTGAATCTCGATCGATGTCAGAAACCAACCGTAGAAAGAGAGGTCAAAGCACCTGATCACTTGTTCAGCTCGTTTTTTGCTCGTGCTTGTATGAATTGCATAAGTCATTGTGTTTTGGCGGTGGAGAAGTACAGAAGTAAACATTGTGTTAGTATTTAGTTGTGCGAAGCGTTGTTGACAAGACCTACTCAACTCACACCTGCTTCCGGTGACAACTACCACTCTCTTATGAATGGGAGGGTAGAGTACCAAGACATAGGGATTAGCCAGCGAAGGTAGTTTATTTAGTACCAAATATACGTATTTTGAATTCTTTTCAGTCAGGATAGTTCAAAGGCACGAGAGATAAGGAAAACTGAAAAGCTTCTCAAACCAGAGTAGGAATTCGATCAATCGCTATCAATGCCAGGAGGCAGATCAAGATTCATGGGAACGAGAACCTTTTCCGAGAAGAGTCAAGCGAGGGATAGGATAGATGAATAGGTTTAAGCCTTTATCCGCTTTTAGGGATTCATTTACAATTTCTAAGGCTTCGTTTTTCTCCAGCAAGCTGCTAGGGAAGCATTTATTCCCAAGCGATAGGGCTTATAGTTCAGATTGATGCCTTAGTCCACTCGGAAGATAGAACTAATAATGGAAAAAGATATGCTTAAGAACTCCAACAGTAAGTTGATCAGTTACTATCGGTAGGGACGGGAGATAAAACTGCCACTGATGAGAAAGCGATAAGAAGCCTGAAAGCGATTCTTACACAAGATACGATGACAGGAAGGGAGTTTGATCAGGAATGAAACCGGAGAATATGAAATTGGCTCTTGACCTAGGCCTTGCTTTGTTTACCTGTCCTATCGTATCGAATAAGGTTTCCTAGCCTAGCCCATCATGGTGTCTGCTACCGAAAGAGAGAATAGGTCTAAGGGCAGCATCTACTCGTTCATCGCTTGCCTCACCTCGAAAGAGGCATGGCTTCTCTCTTCACTCACTCGCCTGTTCGCCTGCTTCAATAGCATGGAAGAAGGTGTTCTAAGAGCATAGTTTCACATATACATGGGGTTCTTTCCATTCTCTTGATCAATAATTCACTTATAGAAAGTAGAAAGACTCTTATTTCAAAGATCCATATCTAATCCCACTTCGTTCATAGCGACCGCACTTCCCATGCGCGCTCTACTCTTCACTCTTGCTCACCTCTCTTCTTCAACAAGGATTTGCCGTTCCTATCTGTTTTTCAAGGTAAAAGAAGGAGCCAGCCAAATCAAATGGGGCTGCTGTTCCTAATGGTTTCATAGCTTTTGCGCGTATCATAGGATTTGTACGTCTATAAAACGTAGTCCTCTATGGCTATCCCTGAATCGTGGGAAAAGGTATGCGTATACTTAAATTGAATTGATCGTCCCTATTTCGGGTATAGAAATGTGTTCAGTCTCCTTTCTCTTTTCGGGAGCAGAGCTTCAAAAGATGGACAGTAACGATCGCGTAAAGGAGGGCCCGCTTACTAATACGGAGAGGGTTCCGCATGAAAAAGACAATCCTAAACTTCTTCGTTTCGTTGGTTTTTCCAAGGTCTTTTCTTTTCTATTTTTTTTGAACATGAACGGAAGTAGCGTAGGACACCCAATCCTCGATCAAACCTCTACTTCAATGAACCACGTCGCGTTCTTTATCTTTCTCACTCGTCGTTTCGTTGGAAAAACCCACGCCCAATATCATATTGACTCTCTCTCGTCCAATAAGAGTTTCCGAGAGTTACTTTATTCAAATTCTCTCCTTTCCAAAGCTCCACAAGGCTGACAAAAAGAGTAATAGGACAACAAGCAATCTTGCTTTCATTTATTTGGAGTTCTTTCTTTGTTGAGATGGAAATCGACGTTCTTTTGAAAAGGGCTAGGTAGTTTGCACGCAGGCTTCTTCATGAAAGGTAAAAAATAGACTTTGATTTCATCATCAACATGACTAGTCGTTCGTTTGAAGCCTTAAGAAACCGGCAGTTTTTTTCCAAATGACCTGATCAACTTACTGTTGGAGTTCTTAAACATATAAGAGATATATATAACATCTATGACATCACAAACAGAATATAGCACATATATATCACATCCATCTCATCACAAAGGCAATACCACATATATATCACATGTTGATCACACAATATCTCACATACACAACATCACAAGCATAATAGGTCCAATATGCATCGAAACAAGTCAATAGTTGATCACAGTGCATCACATGTCCATCAAGTGGTGAAAAAGAGATACAAACTACCGGTGGGGAGGAAACTGAGTGCTTGGTGAAGAAAAAGTGCCGTCACCTGCTGAAAGGTCCTTGTTTGGTTTTGGTAATTGAGTGACAACTTAGGTGGACTAATTATGTTTATGTGAGATACACAGGTAATTAGTCCACAGGTACATGTGTGTGAGCAACATATGCCATGAAGGTGAAAATGGCTTAGAGATGTTGCAAAGCTCACACATGTGATGATGAAGGAGCTTATTGCACATGAGACATGACATTGAGTCATGTGATCAAGGTGGAGAAGATCAAGACAAGACTTGGCTTGATGGACTAGTTGCAAGCGTGAAGGGCAAGTCAAAGGCTTTAGAGTGATGGACCGCGTGGCGGTGAAGCTTGAGCAAGACTTGGCGCCGATGGACGATGGCAATGGTGAAGAGCAAGTAGAGTCAAGATCGATGAACCAATATGATCATGTGATGATATGAAGTGGATCATATCATTGTTGATCGCGTTGGTGCATGTGTTGCATCGACATTGAAGGAGATAGAATGGAATGCGCAAGGCAAAGGTATAACCTAGGGCATTTCATTTCACCGGTCATAGGTGTGTAGAGAAGTTTATGACCGGGTTTAGGATAGATGGCCGTACTATCAAGAGGGGCAAACTTGTTTGCATATCGGTCATCTAGTGCCACTCGAGTGATCTAACTTTGCATTGTCGCTAGGATCGAGTGGCGTGGCAAGTTGAGTGGCTAACATCCTTTGGGAAATGATTGTGAAAATGCTAACACACATACACATGGTGGTGTACACTTGATGGTGTTGGCACATTTACAAAGGCGGTGGTGTTTGTAGGGGTGAGATGGGTTTGGGTCCCTCTCTCCCTCCCACCGAGCTTGTGAGGCGGGATTCGGTGCTTTCGGGAAAATGGAATGTCTATTTTCTATTGCGTCGGATGCAAATTCTTGTGGTTAGCACACTTGAGCAAGGGTGAAGAGAATGGAGAAGATGCTGGTGTCGGTCAACTGACCAGACGCTGGATCTGAATGCACCGGACGCTGGCAAGCTGCATCCAGTCACGCTGACGTGGAGTGTAGCAGTAGCTGGAGAGTGACCGGACGCTGGCTATGTCCGATCGCGTTCGACCGGACGCGTCCGGTCATGCTCGGGAGCTTACTGGAAACGACCGGACGCTGAGGGTCCAGCGTCCGGTCAGTTATAGCTGCTGCGTTCGGTCAGGTCAAGTGACCATTGGAATCGGGACACGTGGTCGTCTGCGAGCGACCGGACGCTGAGGTCCAGCGTCCGGTCAACACGACCGGAGCGTCCGGTCGACCCGACCGTTGCCCAGTGAAGGGGTAACGGCTAGTTTAGCCCTTGGGGCTATAAATAGAAGTGGCCTTCGGCCATGGCTGGTGTGGAGCACCTCAAGGGACTTAGTGTCCATGCTTGTGAGTGCTTGGGAGCCCTCCATCACACATATACTTGATAGTGATCATTCGATTGTGTGAGTGAGCGATTCTAGTGCGATTGCATCATGAGGTTGCATCGAGTGGCACTAGGTGATCGAGTTGCAAGCCGGTGGTGCTTGTTACTCTTGGAGGTTGCCACCTCCTAGACGGCTTGGTGGTGGTCTCCGTCGAAGAGATTGCATCTGTTAGAGTGGTCATCTAATGAAAGCACCAGTCGAAGCAATTTGGTTTCATACTCACAGGACTAGCTATAACTGGCGGCGACGGTGGAGCGAACTACGGCATAGCTACACCAGTGCATTTGCCCAAAGTTCTACAGGAACGTTGTAATCTCCGCCAGCTGCTTGGCCTGCCTTTCCCGCTCGGCCCGCTCATCCTGTCTTTCTTGCTCGGCCTACTCGGACCTCGCCGCCAGGTCCCGTAGCTCCTGAGCCATCCTCTCGTTCTCGGCCTGCAACATTTCAATCGAATGTTTCAGTAATGCAAAAGTAACTAAGTTATTTAAAGATCAATGTACGAAGAGTTAAACGAAACTAACCTGGTTGCGTTGACCCGCTGCTATGAAGGGGACGGCCGTTGACGTATGGCCGGGCCTCTGCTCGGGGTCTGTGCTCGGATCTAGGAGAGGGAGGGAATCTCGCTAGGCTCGAGGGTGCCATCGCCAATCTAGTATCCGCCCATGCTTCTTGCCTTGTCCGAGCCTCATGACCATCATCCCATCGATGTCGTCGGTGCTCGGATCCTAGTCTAGCCCATGGACCGACCTTGCCTCCGACGTGTACGAACTGATGCGGGTGTGGACGCTCGGGATGCTGTAGGACTTGGGTGGGTCATTCGGGGTGAAGGTGACAGCGGACGTCGCCTTACCCTTGCGGGCCAGACCATATGCCATGAAATTGGAGATGGACTGCCCACCATGTGATGCTGACTGCGAGAAAGACAACAAGATGATTAGAAGAAACATGCAGAATGGAGCATCAGAGTACTAAAAATTCACGTACCCATGCTTGCTTGTACGCGACAAGGCTACGGCTGCCTTGATGGTGTGTGGGGCCTGTCGCTGCCATACGCCACTCCCGCCCCGCCTCGTGGTCCTAGATATAACCCTCCGTGAACTAGCGGCGGATCCAGGAAATATTTTAGGGGGGACTGAATAACACTGCTGCTCGATCTTAAGTCTCAGCCCCCCTATACTATAGAACTTTGCCTAAAAATTCATAGGGACTCTACAGTAATTTGCACTGATTCGGTTTGGGTAGGGGGGGCTTGAGCCCCCCCCCCCCCGCCCCACCGCTAGATCCGCCCCTGCCGTGAACCACCTATCCACGATCATCTCCCAGCAGTCCCGATATGACTCGCACCACCATGGAATTATCTACATGTCATAAAGAATTTGAGATGTAAGAAGACCAAATTAAAGCTACTTAATCTCAAAACGAATCAATATTATTCTTCTTCATTTACCTCAAGGTACTGTTCCTGGGTCAGCGTCCTCTGTCTTGCCTATGTCTTGGTGATCTTCTCACCAAGGTGCGTGGCGTAGTACTTGACGATGCAAGTGAGGCACTCCTCATAGTGCATGTCGGTGATTCGTTTCCTAGCACTTTTCACCATCACCTTCTCTACCCTGTCCTCCTATCCCTCTTCACATCTGAAAAAAGTCTGCAGACAGACACAATGTATCAATTCATTATGTCAAAAAAAGTCAAATGAATACGATGTATTGATCAAAGTTGTGCGAGCGAGACTTACCTAGAACTCTCTCCTCACCCGCTCCTGCTTATCTCCACATGCGTCGGGGGCATCTTTGTAGTGGTCCCACGATTTGGTCGGCTCAGTGTTCCCCTTGTGCGTGACAATGCCAGGGTAAAAGTGCCTACACACAAGACCCAGGACGTGGTTGGGGTTGTGTGAGTCACCAGGCAACACAACCAGCCAGTGCCTGCACAAGTCATTAACAAACATTATTAGTTTCTCTGACAATTTTCAACAGGTTATATGAAGTAGCTGTGATAAAATCTAAAGTTACTTACCTGTCCCCCTGGGGGCGGATCACTGGGCGTAGGGGAAGAAGCGGAGGCCCAGGGAGTTTCGAGGGACCTCGCAAGTAGATCCTGGCCACAAGCAGAGGAGTCCGAAACCAGCCGTGCCTCCAGCCTCGCCGCCCTGCTGTGCCTCGTCTCCCTCGTCGTCCGTCTACCGAACCAGCTCCTCCTCGTCCAAGGAGTCTGGGGTACGGCGCTGCTCCTCCGGCACGTCACGCGGCCTGACTAGAGGAGGTCGGCCCCTCCTGCTGCCGCTGCCGCTACCGTTGCTCTTGGCCCTCTGCCTCCTCCCGTCCGACGACCCCTCTTCTGCATTCGGATCTACATCATGTGCCCTCATGAACCTCAAGTTCATGTTCCTTGGCACACGACTGCCTGCCATCTTTGTTCAATCACTTGCAATTAAAAAGAAACAAACAAGACATATTAGTACATGTGTTAAAAATAGATGCTAAATACATAAATAAACACGATTACAAAATAACATAGTATTACATGTATTAGAAGTAATCATCATTATTGGGATTATCTGGATCATATGTCTCGTCATCACTATCAAAATTGTCCAAATAAATAACACTGTCTGAAGGTTCCATGTTGCCTTCATCGTCATCGTCTAAATGTAATCGCTCAAGCATTTCTATGTCCTTGGCATTTTGCACCTCATCTCCTTCTTCCTCGTCATCGACCCTTTCATTGTCTACTTCTATTCTGGAGAACAATAGGGGGTGATGCCGAAACACCATCTTGGACCAGAGCAGACCATGGAAACTAACTCATTTACGTATCTGTGGGTTGTCCAAAAAATGTGGACAATCCGAAATAGATATGGTCGCAAATATACAAAGATCTGCATACCTCCAACCGTATCTCTTTCGGATGGGAGACACCTAACTAGGTTATGCAACCAAAGACCACATATGGATAGAGGGGTTATACCTAGGGTGCCGATGAGGTCAGGGTAGCGGGGTGGTGGAGAGTCGGTGCAGTGGCGAGTCGACGCAGTGCAGGAAGACCCGCAGCGTCGACAAAGACGATCGGGGTCGCTGAGTCCCTCCCACAGGTCCTCCTGCAAAAAAGGGCAAAAATGGTTAGTGTCGACTCAAAATTTCGGCAGCACCTCCCATGCACGGGGAGGTTCCCAAAACCTACAAAAAACATGGCACAAAGGCCAACAACCACATATATACCAAACATGGGCACGAAGGCCAACAACCACCAATATATCAAGAGGAGCCATGTACTTTAGTTCTCTTTCCATGCAGATGAAAGTATTGAAGTAGTACAACAACAATTACTACTAACCCTACAACTACTACTAACAACTACTTAACTACTAACAGTACTAATACTAAGAACTACTTAACTATTAACAACTACTACTACTAACCACTACTACTTACTAACTACTACTATTTACTAACTACTACTACTACTAACCCTACAACTAACACTACTAACTACTACTACTAACCACTACTACTTACTAACTACTACTATTTACTAACTACTACTACTACTACTAACCCTACAACTAACACTACTAACTACTACAACTAACACTACAACTAACACTACTAACTACTACTACTAACACTACTAACTACTACTACTACTAACCCTACAACTACTACTAACACTACTACTAACAACTACTTAACTACTAACAGTACTAATACTAAGAACTACTTAACTATTAACAACTACTACTACTAACCACTACTACTTACTAACTACTACTACTACTACTAACCCTACAACTAACACTACTAACTACTACTAACAACCACTACTACTTACTAACTACTACTATTTACTAACTACTACTACTACTAACCCTACAACTAACACTACTAACTACTACAACTAACACTACAACTAACACTACTAACTACTACTACTAACACTACAACTAACTACTACTACTACTAACACTATAAGGGTAGGGCTTACCTTGGCGGCAAGAATGACAAGAGCGAGGGCCGGTGACGACGGCGGGGATGACTGCAGCAGCGCAAGGATCAACGGGCGGTCAGAACGGCGCGAGGATCGACGGGCGGTCAGGTCGGCACCTTCCTCTTCTTCCTCCTCCCCCTTCTCTTTCTTCCTCTTCTTCCTCCTCCCCCTTCTCTTTCTTCCTCTTCCTCCTCCCCCTTCTCTTTCTTCCTCTTGCTCCTCTCCTTCTCCCTCTGCTGGCCGGCCGCAGGGCATGGCGGGGCCAGTGGAGCTCGGGGCCGACGGGGGAGCTTGGGACCGGGGGAGCTCTGGGTGGCTCGGTGCCGGTCGGGTCGCTGTCCCCGAGGAGCTCGGAGCCCGGGGCACCGGCGAGCTCGGGGCAGCGGCCGGGGACCCGGGGCACGGGCGCGGGGCTGTCGGGGCGGGGGCGGGGGCGCTGGGCCGCCGGGGCCGGGCGGGAGCATCGGCCGGGCGCCGGGGCGAGCGCCGCCGGGACGGGGGGCGCGGGACGGGGGCGTCGGGGTGGGCCCGGCAGGACCTTGCCGGAGGGGGACGACGGCGGGGTGGCACGGGCGGGCGGGGGCAGCGACGGCGCGGTAGGGAAACGCGGGGGCAGGTGGGAGAGGAGTGAGGAGGGGGTGGGGTTGGGCCAGCCCGTTCTGGGCCTTTAGGTTAAAAGATTTGCCGAGTGCCGAGCCCAGCGGCACTCGGCAAAGGGTTTTTTTTTAAATTCTTTGTCGAGTGCGCTGTGACCTGGCACTCGGTAAATTTTTTTTTGGTTTTTTTTGCCCCATTTTTTTCTGGGGCCTTGCTACAGTAATTAAAACTCCATTTCAAAATTTGGGACAATTTTGAGGTTTTTTACTATATTTCCTTAATTATTTTTGTTTCGTTGAATTTTTCCGACTATTTCAAATTTGAACTGCATGTACATGAAATAATGGAATTTGGTCATACAAAAAATGGTATTCATGATGTTTGGCGTATGTTGAGGCCGTATCCAGGAACTCACATGAAATTACGAGCATCTTGTTGTCGTAACATGATGTACTTGCGGGAAAAGTGTATTTAAATTATATAAAATCCAAACGAAGTCCAAAAATCACGAAACTTGTCGAGGTGTCTTATTATCGCATGTGGAGGCCGTGGTAACAAATTGAGAAAGTTTGGAGCAAGTTGTGACGTCGGATGCCTAAAAGCCAGACATCCACATGTGGAGATGTCTGGCTTTTAGGCATCTGACGTCACAACTTGCTCCAAACTTTCTTAATTTTTTACCACAGCCTCCACATGCGATAACAAGACACCTCAACAAGTTTCGTAATTTTCGGACTTTGTTTGGATTTTATATAATTTAAATACACTTTTCCCGTAAGTACATCGTCATGTTACAACAACAAGATGCTCGTAATTTCACACGAATTCCTGGATACGGCCTCAACATACGCCAAACATCATGAATACCATTTTTTGAATGACCAAATTCCATTATTTCATGTACATGCAGTTCAAATTTGAAATAGTCGGAAAAATTCAACGAGACAAAAATAATTAAGGAAATATAGTAAAAAAACTCAAAATTGTCCTAAATTTTGAAATGAAGTTCTAATTACTGTAGCAAGGCCCCAGAAAAAAATGGGCGAAAAAACAAAAAATTTTTTTTACCGAGTGCCAGGTCACAGGGCACTCGATAAAGAATTTTTAAAAAATAAAAAATAAAAAACCCTTTGTCGAGTGTGTAACGGCGGGGCACTCGGCAAAGGCTGACGGCAGGTGGCCGCCGTCACGCCGGCCACCTTTGCCGACGGCCAAATTTTGCCGAGTGCCCGACACTTGGCAAAGATTTTTTTGCCGACGGCCAATCTTTGCCGAGCGCCCGACACTCGGCAAAGGAAAATTTTTGCCGACGGCTAAAGTTTGCCGAGTGTCCGGCTCTCGGCAAAGGTAGATTTGCCGACGGCCTATCTTTGCCGAGTGCCGCTGGGTCCGGCTCTCGGCAAAGATTGCCTTTGCCGAGTGCCCGACAAAAAGCACTCGGCAAAGCTTTTTGCACTCGGCAAATCAGCCGTGTCGGGTAGTGTTGGAGGCCAACGAAATAACCGGTCGTGAGATAGCAAATCTGATTAGAATCTCTAACCCTTGATTCGTCGTATTGGATGCTTAATTTTCTCTCTGCGACCAACAATAACACTTTGGGAATTAATTTACTGAATTTCCTCTATGTTATTGCATAACGACAAGTGTTTAATCTAAAAAGAATATAATGTATTAGTATCCTTTTCAAACCATAGCACCTTTTTCGGTGAGCTTGCTTGCTTAGTTGGAGGGTATTTGTAATTGTATAAACAATGTATGAATATAATGCTTTTGGAACCAAGCTTAGGCATTATTGTGCCTATATCGGCCTGTCGTCGTGAGCCAATGAACCAAACAGGCCCGGGAGGGGCTGGTTGGTTTGGTATCTACTTTGCGCTGCGCTAAGGGCAAATACAACGCGTCCCTTGAGCCCGTCTCTACGATGCTAATTTCGCAAAAAACCCTCGCTGATGCTAGGAGACGGGGTTCGCGTCGTCTCGCGAGGAGACGGGGATGTCCCGTTGCCCGAGGCTGATACTCCTCTTCCAGCAGCGTTGTACAAGTCGGTGGCGTGCGGAGGTTCCAGTTTTGGCGCGCGTTGAGAGAAATCTCGCGCCAAATCGTTACCCACCGGTGTCATCGCCTTCGCTCGCTCTGGTGTCGTAGCCCTCCATCCTTCAACGGCTGCGCTGATGTCAACTTCCTGTCGGCGCGATAAGATGCCGGGCTCCTCGAAGTCCACGTATCTAGGAAGAGCCTGACGCCTGCAGATTCGTCTCCTCCTCGCCCAGTGGCCTCAGAGTCTGGCCATGGAGCCGTCGCGGTGCTTCATGCTCGGCGCGTCCGTCGGGGGCCTCATGGGTCTTTGCCTCAGCGGCCGGCTCGTGTTATTTCTTCTTCTGCTGATTCCTAAGGGCAGCTGCCATCATCAAACTGCCAGCAAAAGCCGTTCATTCAGTTCCTGTCTGCAAGTTACATGAGTGCCCGTATAGATGGATTGGATGATTATGTATTATGTTGAAGGATTATCTTTGCTTCATCTAGCATGCCGCGTTCAGGACCTGCTAGAAATTTAGGATGATTTACGACAAGCCACAGCCAAACGAACACGCTGACGCCGTGCATACAGCGTCCAAGGCAAGGAAAGGCAGAGAAGACAGCTCGGGAATCTGGACCATTAGAGCAGGCAGAGGCCCCCGAGGCCCCGGCCCGACGCCCCGACCCCAGCCGAGTGTTAAATGCTCCGCCCTCTGATCGGGTGGATCGCGATTGGCAGCGACGCTTCCGCGCCGGGGCTGTGAGCTGAGAACGCGCGGGGGGCGAAATCCCAGCACTGCCATCGCGCGCCCCGCCACGCTGACAGCCGGGGCCCTGTCTGCGCCGGGATCGCGGCGCTCGAAGAAGATATCGTGCCGCCCCAGCCGGCCGGCCCCCAATACAGGCAAACGCCATCGCCACGCCCCGGCCGGCCCTTTCCTTCCTCTACTCACTACGGAGTACTCTATTTATGCCTCACACCGACCTCGGCGCACCACGCCTCAGTGATCAGTGCGTCGCTTTCTCGCTTTGGCACCCCCCTGCTCTGCCTCTGCTCACTGGCAATTGCTGCCTGCCGCCTGCGCTGCGCTCGTAGTAGTCACTCACAGTGCCCCGCCCGGCCTGCTGCCAGAAGGAAAGGAGGATCCCGAGCAGTCAATTGCGCCGATCCCCTGGGGGTATTAAGGGGAAAGGAGCGAGGAGCGAGGCTGAATTGCTGTGAGTGAGGCCGGCCGTGCGAGAGGGAGGAGGATCAGGCGGCGAGGGTTGTGTTGTGTCGCTGCGCAGCCACAGCGCAGGCTCAGTGCTCGGTTGGACACGGGCGGCGCCGCGGCGGGCGATGGGGCGATCGCCGTGCTGCGAGAAGGATGGGCTGAAGAAGGGGCCGTGGACGCCGGAGGAGGACCAGAAGCTGCTCGCCTACATTGAGCAGCACGGCCATGGCTGCTGGCGCTCGCTGCCCGCCAAAGCCGGTGAGCTCGATCGCAAGCTAGTACTAGTAATCGTAGTGCTGGGCGGTCCAGCCAGCGGCGTTCGGCTACTACGCTGTCTGGTTTTGCTCCTTCGTAACTGACATGCATGCGAATGGTGACCGTGGCGCAGGGCTGCAGCGGTGCGGCAAGAGCTGCCGCCTCCGGTGGACGAACTACCTCCGGCCGGACATCAAGCGGGGCAAGTTCAGCCTGCAGGAGGAGCAGACCATCATCCAGCTCCACGCACTGCTCGGCAACAGGTGAGGGCTCGACTCCATCCATGGATCACTGTCCTAGCACTGGCCGGCCAGTACCCTGCACGGCTGCACCCGGAATTCAGTTAATCGCACGAATTTTGACTGGTAGCTCGAGCAGGCTGGCCGGCCGGCAGGTCAAGAACTCAGTAGCATCCGTCCCACACCCTAGTCTTGCTTATTTATGATGATTGGGTAATGCATGAGCGGGTACCTAGGGCAGGAGCACCACGAGATGGGGAACCTGTCCAAGTATTTTTCTCGGAGTACTACGCTCTAGTTACTGTACACATGTTTTTCGCAGCGGTTTTACATGAACCAACAATACATTTTGCCATTTTGGCACCTTAGCTAGTAGGAGTACATCTAGTAACTGAAAATTTTTGAACCTTAGCAGTAGTGTATATCCGTACAAAAGGAGCATTGTTGTTTATCTTGAGTTTAGTTATCGTACTGCATTGTTGTTTATCTTTCGCCTGTCCAACATCTACTGCTGAGCTTGCGTGAATTGATCCATCAATGCATAGGCATCATCTCGGGAAAAAGCGTGAGAAAGCTGGGCCACGGGAGGCTCCTCCCCGAATTTTTCTTTCTTTTTTCCCTGATGATTCGGCATTCAAGCTTGCCATTCAATGAGCGCCGGCCCCCATCGCCGGTGGACCAAGGTCACTGCAGCCACCTGCTCTCTTGCCGTTTTGACTCATAGTTCCTGTCACCTCTGCACCGTGTCTGTGCCAGGCCATGCACTCGTTACTGTCTCGCAGACTCGCACGCCCGGCCGCGGTGGTTTTACGCTCGCCGCCGATGCAGATTTGTCAACGCGCGCGATTGCTTGCTGAGAATTTTTTTTCATGACGTGCGCGCCGTGCTCGTTCATGCAGGTGGTCGGCGATCGCGACGCACCTCCCGAAGCGCACCGACAACGAGATCAAGAACTACTGGAACACGCACCTCAAGAAGCGGCTGGCCAAGATGGGCATCGACCCGGTCACGCACAAGCCGCGCTCCGACGCGCTCGGGACAGGCGGCGGGGGAGGCGCCGGCGCCGGCGGTGCCGCGGGCGCACAGCACGCCAAGGCTGCGGCGCACCTCAGCCACACGGCGCAGTGGGAGAGCGCGAGGCTCGAGGCCGAGGCGCGCCTGGCGCGCGAGGCCAGGCTGCGCGCGCTCGCGGCCTCCGCCGCCTCCGCGTCCGCGTCCGTGGTCTCGGCACCGCCGCCGCAGATGCCCGGACACTCCACGGCGCACCGGCTCGACTCGCCGACGTCCACGCTGAGCTTCTCCGAGAGCGTGGCGCTCGCCTCGGTCCTGCAGGAGGCGCACGGCGCCGCAACGGCTGCGGCCGCGGCCGCGCGCGCCGCCATGCAGCCCATGCAGGCGTACGAGGAGGCGTGTAAGGAGCAGCAGCAGCAGTGGGGCGATCACGTTGTCAATGTCGCTGATGCAGGCTTCGCCGCGGCGGGGTTCACGGGCCTGCTTCTCGACGGCTCCTTGAGCCAGCAGGATCTGAGGCCGGCGACGAGGCACGACAACGACGCGGCCGAGGCGGACGCCGGGCTGCAGGAGACGGAGGAGAAGAACTACTGGGACAGCATAATGAGCCTGGTAAACTCGTCGTCGTTGCCGACATCATCAGTAGAAGTGCCGGCTCCCGAGTCGTACCCGTCTTCGGCGTCGCTGCAGACGTCAATGGCTATGCCCGCGCTCGAGGCATACTCATCTCCGGCGTCGTTGCTGACCACGTCAGTGGCGATGCCCGCGCTCGAGGCGTACTCCTCGTCGGCGTCGTTGCAGACGTCAGTCCTGATGCCGGCGCCCGAGGCGTACTCGATGTCGTCGGCCTCGTTGTCGACGTCAGTAGTCGCTGCGCCGGCGCCCGAGGCCTACTCTCCGGCGCTGGACTTCTGACTCGTGAGCCCTGGACATGTTCGCCGGCATGCAGCCCGGGAAATGACACAGTAAATAGCTAGCTACTTATTTCGGAACAATAAGGTCGAACAACTACTAATGTTGATGGTTAAATCGCGCTCTTGGGTTAATTCAAACAGCACCCTGATTAAACATGTGAGGAAGATGTACCGAATTTAGGGGGTGTTTGGATCCGGTGACTAAAATTTAGGAGGTATGTCGGGAGGATGTTGCATAGGGTATTCGAATACTAATAAAAAAACAAATTACATAATCCGTCGGTATTCCACGAGACGAAATTTTTAAGCCTAATTAATCCGACATTAGTACATGTTTACTATAGCAAAACATTGTCAAATCATGAACTAATTAGGCTTAAAAGATTCGTCTCGCAAATTAGTCGTAAACTATATAATTAGTTTCATAATTAGTCTATATTTAATACTCTATGCATGTGTCCAAACATTCGATGGGACATCGACTAAAATTTAGGAGGGGCAACCAAACACCCCCTTAGAATCTTTGTTACTCGTTCATCAGTTGCCAAAGCTTCTTGTAGACTGTAGAACAGTGACCAGAGCCAGGCACGGAGCCAGCGGTGGGGCTAGGGGGGCTCCAGCCCCCTACCGCTCGCAAGCAAGCGAAGCCCCGTAGAGTCGCCGTCTGAAATTTCAGTTGTAGATGCACAGGTAGGCGGGGCTGAGATTTGCTGAACCTCTTTTATTGCTAATTATCGTTGTTTAGTCCCTCCTAAATTTTTTCATAGCTTCGTCCCTGACCAGAGCGTCTCGTCTTTGCTCTGTATGTAATTCAACAACCACTTTCATCAGCAGTATAGTGGAGCTAATCGAAATGGGAAGAACTCTTTTTTTTCTCTCGTCTGATCCCATATATCTTAGAATCCAACTGTTCAAGTTTGTATATTGTGGCACTATACTACTGGTAATGTACTACCTCGCACTGTATATTGGTCTTTGACTCTTTGTATTCTGTCGTTCTGAAAGGAGGTCTTTTTTTGCGCTGAAACAATGGAGCAGACGGATAAGCTTGCATTTCGCCATCGACAGAGCCGTTCCAACACATTGGGCCCATGACAGGCCTGATCCAAATTTTATCCAGCCCGTTTAGTTTTTCTTTTTCCCATTTGGAGTAGCTCAGTCGTCGGGAAGAGAAAAAGGGCAAGGATGATCAGAAGGCTTTCGCGCAGGTTCGTTGTTCCTCTTATCCGCGGAGGAAGAACCTTGGCCCGACACCATGCTCCCAATGGCGGTGCACCCCACGACCACGCCGGCCTTGTCCCCGCACGCCCGCGTCTCCCCGCCCAGGTCTTCCAGCTCCCTGGCCGCCACCTCGTCCTCCCCCTGCTCTCGCACCGTCAGTTTCAAGAGCAGGAGGCTGCCACTTCGCTCGCTCCGCAGCGTCGTCGCCGCTGCCGCCGCCGATGCCGTCGGGGCAGAGGAAGAAGAGGTGCAACTAGGTGGAGGGGTGGATGCGGTCGACGAGGAGGAAGCGGAGGTATTGGCCTTTCGAACCCACTACGATTCGGGCAACTTACCCGGCTCAGTCGTTGTCTGTACAACTGGAAATTATGCAGTTAAAATTTAAAATGGTTATGTTTCGTTGGCCTCTCTAAGTGCATCATATGCTCAGTAGAACTCAATTCCAACGAATTGGACCCCGATTCTTCAATTTTGGCTCTTCAATTGATTATTAGGTTTAACGTTCAGTGTGACACCAATTGCCCTTGGCTAGCTTACTGTTTACCATGAATTTGGTCTCAACTACTAGAAGGGACAATTTAGGTTAGCTGGGCACCTTTGGGGGATGTTCTGGCGAAGCCTTGAGCTTGACAATGATGTATACATGTTGAAAAATAGCCTTTACCTGAGCTTGCTGTTGCATAGCTGTTGCTTATATGGAAAGGAGCTGTATATTCTGATGCGCTGAGATGTTGCGAATGTGAATGTAATGAGAGCATCTGGAATTCGGTTCCTGAGTAGTATATATGAATAGTCTTTGTTTTCATTGTCGAAACATAGTTGTTTATATTGAACTAAAGAAAATCTATGGTTTTATCAAAATTACCCTTTAGAATACTAAGGTGCTGTTTGGTTTCGTAAGTTTGTGACGTTATCCGTTCACAGGGTAATCTGAATCCATTAAATTTGTTTGATTCAGTTAGGTGTAATCAGGTCCTGTGTAGTTGGGTTTGGGGGCCAGTGCAAATTCAGTGGTAATCATTATCTCAGCTCAGTGGGCGGTAGGCGTACCAGACAGGATCTAGCGTGGAACCAAACAAAATGGAGAACCGATTATCCTGTAATCATTGCTTCCTGGATCTCATACCATATACGTTTGCATCATCATTTATGAACCAAACAACACCTAAGAAGTGGGTTTTGGTGCTGAAATGCCAATGGTAGCTGCATCACAAAGCTAACAAAAGGGGAACACTAGCTTCAACATTTGATCTCTCCTGCTTAGTTTTGTGATGTGGATTGTGTTAAAACCACACACTTAAGCTTTACTAGGATGGAGATATTGTGTTTCATCATCAGAATGAAATTTGAGATGACCTGAATCTTGCATTACAGAATAAGGTGGTGGTCCCCGAGAGACAGGACCCGATGCTGGTACTCAAGTTCATCTGGATGGAGAAGAACATCGGCATAGCACTCGACCAATTGGTTCCTGGCTATGGCAGCATCCCATTAAGCCCATACTACTTTTGGCCACGGAAAGACGCGTGGGAGGAGCTTAGAGCGAAGTTGGAAGAGAAAGAGTGGATCTCGCAGAAGCAGATGATCATCCTTCTCAACCAGGCCACCGATATCATCAACCTCTGGCAGCAGGGTGGCGGGAGCCTGTCGACATGAGTCCCTCCCCATCCTGTTCTTTCAACCTTGCAAGCTTGCGTTTTGTTGGTTTCATTACATGCCCTCTCTGTTGTTAATGTTAAAGCCATGGTACATGGCCTTGTAGATCGGTTCAATCTGTTCTCAGGTATGATTTTTTCCATGGAAATGATCTTGTGATTTATCTTAGTTATTATTATGTGTATCAGTCGTTTTTTGTTGGGAAAATCTAGAAACAGATCCTTTTTGGTATGGTTACAAGTCAATTTTTTTTTGTTTGCAAACAACAAAGGAAAAACCAACTGTCTGATTCGCTAACAAAAATCAACACAATATTTTCCACAACACTAGGAAATGCAAACCAGGTAACATCATGATATCTGTTCACCTTGTCAATGTCCAAAACACCACTTATCTCAAGACTCTAAATCTAGCGCATTCCAGCGCATAATAGCCATGCCACGTCATCGATAGAACTTGTAGCATCACGGCGTGGAGGAGAGGGACATAGCCACATAGGCCATCCGATCAGAAACTGGAATAGACCTTTGACCGCGATAGAGAAGAACCTGAGTCCTGAATTAAAAATAGCGGGCTAGCAGCACGTACTATCAAATCTTTAGCATCTATGGCATCAAAACAAAAATCTTTAGCATCTATAAAAATATTAAAATCATTTAAAATCATTTTAAATTTAATTTTGAATTAAAACATAATTTGGAGCATGTGCTTAATTAAGGAACCTTGGATTTTACCTGAGCACATATGCAAGAAATTACATAAATAATACTTCTTTGACCATGAATTTACATGATTTTTTCTAGATTTTTGAGACATTTTTGGGGCTAAATAGTAAATACCTTAAAGCAAAAACTCAAATATAGCTTTATGGGAAGAATTTTAATTTCAAAATCAAAGAAGCAACGAAGGTAGATCCAAGAAAAATGGGTTACCCTTTATTTTTATTATCTATTTAAAAAATTGCAATATTTTTTGAGGTCCCTAAGTTTTTTGTCTGGTCTATCAACATAAAAAGAATCAGAAAATAAAAATAAACCAGAGAAGAAAGGAGTGGCCCAGTTTGAAAGTCCCGTCAAGCCCAACAGCATGAGTCAACTGAATTGACGTGGCCCATACGATACACGTAAAAACTGGCCAGCGTGTTCATTTATAATCACATTTTTTTTTTGCGAAAACATTTATAATCACATATCAGTACACCATCCGTCCTTTTTAAATGCCATTCTCATATATCAAGGTGTCAAACATACTCAACTTTGATCAAATATATACAAGTTACTAATATTTATGTTGCTTAATAAATATTATTAGATTAATCATTGAATATATTTTTAATAATACACTTATATAAATATTACTAATTTTTTTTATAAATATAGTCAAACTTAATATAGATAATAACATTTAAAAAGAGACGGAGGGTGTATATATAGTGTAATCATAGTGACTGAGTCGCGCAATAGCCCATGGCATGACTTAAAGGATTAATTTCTAAAAAATAGTTTAGATATATCTTTTTTTAGTACTTTTAGGTTAAAAGGGTGTTTGCATCTATACCGGGTTTCGAAAAATGAAGCAAAGGACCCACACTTAAAAAAAGAAAAGAATGCCCTCTATTCATCGAGTATTTAAAATCTTCTGTTTAGCCTCTCTAGGTTAGGTTCATTTCTTTACGAGTCCATGTCTTTGCCCTTTTTATTTATTTATAATAACCCATCTACCGTATTTGAGTATTTCATTTCTTCATGCTGTCTGATCCATCCCCTGCATGTCATAGCTATTGGCAGTTATGTTTAATCAGATTGCAAGTTCTTATTCAACTAAATTGAATTATTTGTATTTCTGTCCAATAAAAAAACGTTATTCTTTTAGTTCTATTCTAGTGAAATTCATTTCATTTAAGTGATTTTCATCCTAATCCACGCATTCATTTCATCTCTTTTATTGTCCTGGAATATTAGCATTCATGACCGAAAGTTGGGAACTACATTAAAAACCTTGATATAGTACATCCCTAAGCTACACTGCATAAAACCCTGAAATAGAAAAGATACAATGTTCTCCGTAGATTCTTCCATCATCTTCTTTGCAGCGGCTTTCCTCAATGCAGACGATGTTCTAGATGAACAAAATCTTATTGAATACCGAAATCCGAGTTTAGTCCTTATATCGAATCCAATGACCAACCTCAAAGTATCAGACATGCCGCAAGATCCAACGTTCTGGAACCGGTTCAAAACACGTTTTAGAGTGATGAAAGAACATCGATAATTGAATCATTGGATAAAGTATGCGGAGTAGGCTACATATTTATTAGAATCTGTCTAGCCAATAATTGGTTGTTTTAGTCCCTCCCAACAACCATATTTTTTCCTTGCACTTACACTGTCTTATAACTATATTTACATTGCCTTGTTACTATATTTACAATTATTTTTTCAGTGTAATATATTGGACAGAGTGATGTAAGTTGGGAATAACACAAATATATGCCAAAATTTTCAAAACAAATTACAAATTATTTCTTTGAATTTCAGACATCAAAGAAATATATATCAAATTATTCACAAATGTTTTCAAATACAAATGAAACAACAGAGAGCATATCTCGTCTTCAAGCGGCAGAACCAAGGAGCACACATGTAGCTAGCACTGTCCTGCGATCACTGGGTGGATATCGATAATATCGCGCTTGTCCGTGGCGGTTGACGAGTACTACATGTACTAGCTTTTGACCGGAACTAATGTAAGGGTCTCTTTGGCAGCCATTTTTTGCCTATGCAGGAGAAGTCTAAAAAACGAGCTTCGTGCGGCTCCTTGCTGTGGGTTCATGTCGTCTAGTGCGAAGGAGCCGTTTTGCCAAACGTTTTCCAGAACGGCTTTAGCTCCTCCAGAGGAGCTGCTCCTTCAGAGAAGCCAGAGCCGAAGCCATTTTCAGAGGAGCTAGAAACAGGCCTAAGCTACTAGCTGGAGCGGAGCGGCTGCCTACGCGCGCTTTGCGTGGTGGCCAAACTACGCCGCATGCAAGCAAGCGTCGGATTGGATCATCGGACGCTCAGAAATCCGGTTGTTACACTACTGGATTCAGGCGCTTTGCCGAGTGCCTAATGCACTCGGCAAAGGCTACTTTGCTCTCGGTAAAGCCTTTGCCGAGGGTAGCACTCGGCAAAGAGCCTCCGGTAAAAAATCCGTCGGCAAAGAATTCTTTGCCGAGCGCCTTTTATCGGGCACAATCTCGGCACTCGGCAAAGAAAAGTGACTGTCACGGCGCCGGTTGTGTTAGCACATGCTTTGCCGAGTGTCATGTCAGAGGCGCTCAGCAAAGATTTTTTAATTTTTTTTTCAAAATTTCTTTGCCGAGTGCCATACCGGGGAGGCACTCGGCAAAGATTTTTTTTATTTTTTTAATAATTTCTTTGCCGAGTGCCCTGCCAGGTCGGCGCTCGGCAAATATTTTTTAATTTTTTTCGTAATTTCTTTGCCGAGTGCCCTGTCAGGGCGGCACTCGGCAAAGCTGGGAATTCTGTAAATGCAGAATTCCCAGCTTTGCCGAGTGCCAGGGTCAGGGCACTCGGCAAAGAGGCTATTTTTTTTATTCTATATTCACAAACACTCCTTAGACTGGCACTTTAGATGGCCGGGCACTCCTTATTTTCACTCCAAAAAGCTAGACAAGTAGTTGATCTCGGATAGCCTAACAAGTTTTTTTTGCCCTCGAAAAGGGAGCTACTATCCCTGCTGGATTTCCAGAAAACGGAATGTACCTAGGGAACCCTATTGATCAGATCTGAGATTGAACCTAGTGATCTTTCTCCTGCTGGCAAGCATCGATACCTGTCTCCTAAGGAATTGATCTTATCTTTCATATACCAGGATAATAACCCCGAAGGACTGCAATTGGAAGGAATTAGCACTCACCATAAGCAACCGCAGAGAAGGAAAATGACTGGCCTTAGACGGAGGAAAGAAAGAGGTAAAGATACTAGCTTTTCAGAATTACTGATTCTGGCTTGCCCAAGAGGTCAGATACTAATAAAGGATATGGATAGTGAATAACTACTTAGGAATAGGCAAATACTCCGGATAGATAGGCAAGAACTATTCCTTATCCATAGTCAAATACAGCTTACGCATAGTTTACTACATCTCCGAAAGAGAACAGAGATAACTACTTAGACTGGCGCTATCAACTACTTGAACTCTATTACAGTAAAAATGGAAGAAGTAACTACTTATGATTATGACATACCTCTTTCAGTAGCATCTACTACTTCTGATATTAGACTTTACTTGAGGCGGCAAAAGGGATTTAGGAAACTAAAGGATAGTTATTGACAGTATAATACTCTAGAAAGGGTATATGCGCAGAGAAAAGGGTTTTTCTTTCGCCCAAGGCTTTCCTTAGATGACTAACTTGACTTTTCTTACTTAGACACTGGTGAAACTGCCTTTCCTAAACTTGCTTTCCTAAGCTTTTTTGAGAAACTCTAACTAGTCTTTTTTTTTCAAGGTATCTCCGTAAGGTATCCTATCTATTACTACTGGTATTGTAAGAACTGCTAAGCCCTTTAGATCTATATCTATCTTACTATCGAAAAGTGCTTCTACTCCTAATAAGCAAATTCACTATTTTCTTATCATTCCTTCCATGCTCAAGGGCTATTGGGCATTCTCCTAACAGTACTAGGGTATTTAATACAATGATAGAAGTATTAGGATTAAGACTAAAAAGAATACCATTCATACCGAACTATCCTGAATAAGGTGGATTGGCTAAGGAGGTGGAAGTTCCCAGAGAATAGGTCCCGGTCAATCCCAATCCCTCATTCTGAGAATAGTGATAAAAGCAGTTACTTTATCGTCTAAATGTCGGAAAAATGGATCCTATCCTCCGAAAATTCCATAAGATAAAGCCTGCCAGTTGTAGTTCCCGGTGAATATGGATAGTAGTCTAATTCTCGGCCCGCATTGTCAACTTTGATTCTCGTAGCCCTTTTCCAGATTGGATCCTCACTTTACTTTGGTCGTAGATAAAGAAGAGAACTTGTCGATTGGTCAAGCGATTCCAGATTCTTCTTCATTTGCAGTAGAGAAATAGCTGCCCAAAGGGGATCATTGAGCCGGTTACCGGTGGCTAAGAGCCTTTCCTTTTCCATACAAAAAGCTTTCGTTGAGACAAAGCAGGCAGCGCAACTAAACCCAAGATGGAAGGAGTTCACCCCTTTCCTTTCTGTGTAGACGTCAGGATTATATAAATCCTTTTTTTTATATAAATCATAGCCCTCGTGAGGGAATCAATCATGGGCAGATGAAGTCCCCATGCTGCTTCTCAAAATAAGGAAGAAATGCGTACAGGAAGGATGGGCTCTGGGTCACTCTCTTCACTGATGCTTCGAAGCTTCCACCTTTAACTCATCAAAGCAAACCTACTGAATGTTGAATCTCGATCGATGTCAGAAACCAACCGTAGAAAGAGAGGTCAAAGCACCTGATCACTTGTTCAGCTCGTTTTTTGCTCGTGCTTGTATGAATTGCATAAGTCATTGTGTTTTGGCGGTGGAGAAGTACAGAAGTAAACATTGTGTTAGTATTTAGTTGTGCGAAGCGTTGTTGACAAGACCTACTCAACTCACACCTGCTTCCGGTGACAACTACCACTCTCTTATGAATGGGAGGGTAGAGTACCAAGACATAGGGATTAGCCAGCGAAGGTAGTTTATTTAGTACCAAATATACGTATTTTGAATTCTTTTCAGTCAGGATAGTTCAAAGGCACGAGAGATAAGGAAAACTGAAAAGCTTCTCAAACCAGAGTAGGAATTCGATCAATCGCTATCAATGCCAGGAGGCAGATCAAGATTCATGGGAACGAGAACCTTTTCCGAGAAGAGTCAAGCGAGGGATAGGATAGATGAATAGGTTTAAGCCTTTATCCGCTTTTAGGGATTCATTTACAATTTCTAAGGCTTCGTTTTTCTCCAGCAAGCTGCTAGGGAAGCATTTATTCCCAAGCGATAGGGCTTATAGTTCAGATTGATGCCTTAGTCCACTCGGAAGATAGAACTAATAATGGAAAAAGATATGCTTAAGAACTCCAACAGTAAGTTGATCAGTTACTATCGGTAGGGACGGGAGATAAAACTGCCACTGATGAGAAAGCGATAAGAAGCCTGAAAGCGATTCTTACACAAGATACGATGACAGGAAGGGAGTTTGATCAGGAATGAAACCGGAGAATATGAAATTGGCTCTTGACCTAGGCCTTGCTTTGTTTACCTGTCCTATCGTATCGAATAAGGTTTCCTAGCCTAGCCCATCATGGTGTCTGCTACCGAAAGAGAGAATAGGTCTAAGGGCAGCATCTACTCGTTCATCGCTTGCCTCACCTCGAAAGAGGCATGGCTTCTCTCTTCACTCACTCGCCTGTTCGCCTGCTTCAATAGCATGGAAGAAGGTGTTCTAAGAGCATAGTTTCACATATACATGGGGTTCTTTCCATTCTCTTGATCAATAATTCACTTATAGAAAGTAGAAAGACTCTTATTTCAAAGATCCATATCTAATCCCACTTCGTTCATAGCGACCGCACTTCCCATGCGCGCTCTACTCTTCACTCTTGCTCACCTCTCTTCTTCAACAAGGATTTGCCGTTCCTATCTGTTTTTCAAGGTAAAAGAAGGAGCCAGCCAAATCAAATGGGGCTGCTGTTCCTAATGGTTTCATAGCTTTTGCGCGTATCATAGGATTTGTACGTCTATAAAACGTAGTCCTCTATGGCTATCCCTGAATCGTGGGAAAAGGTATGCGTATACTTAAATTGAATTGATCGTCCCTATTTCGGGTATAGAAATGTGTTCAGTCTCCTTTCTCTTTTCGGGAGCAGAGCTTCAAAAGATGGACAGTAACGATCGCGTAAAGGAGGGCCCGCTTACTAATACGGAGAGGGTTCCGCATGAAAAAGACAATCCTAAACTTCTTCGTTTCGTTGGTTTTTCCAAGGTCTTTTCTTTTCTATTTTTTTTGAACATGAACGGAAGTAGCGTAGGACACCCAATCCTCGATCAAACCTCTACTTCAATGAACCACGTCGCGTTCTTTATCTTTCTCACTCGTCGTTTCGTTGGAAAAACCCACGCCCAATATCATATTGACTCTCTCTCGTCCAATAAGAGTTTCCGAGAGTTACTTTATTCAAATTCTCTCCTTTCCAAAGCTCCACAAGGCTGACAAAAAGAGTAATAGGACAACAAGCAATCTTGCTTTCATTTATTTGGAGTTCTTTCTTTGTTGAGATGGAAATCGACGTTCTTTTGAAAAGGGCTAGGTAGTTTGCACGCAGGCTTCTTCATGAAAGGTAAAAAATAGACTTTGATTTCATCATCAACATGACTAGTCGTTCGTTTGAAGCCTTAAGAAACCGGCAGTTTTTTTCCAAATGACCTGATCAACTTACTGTTGGAGTTCTTAAACATATAAGAGATATATATAACATCTATGACATCACAAACAGAATATAGCACATATATATCACATCCATCTCATCACAAAGGCAATACCACATATATATCACATGTTGATCACACAATATCTCACATACACAACATCACAAGCATAATAGGTCCAATATGCATCGAAACAAGTCAATAGTTGATCACAGTGCATCACATGTCCATCAAGTGGTGAAAAAGAGATACAAACTACCGGTGGGGAGGAAACTGAGTGCTTGGTGAAGAAAAAGTGCCGTCACCTGCTGAAAGGTCCTTGTTTGGTTTTGGTAATTGAGTGACAACTTAGGTGGACTAATTATGTTTATGTGAGATACACAGGTAATTAGTCCACAGGTACATGTGTGTGAGCAACATATGCCATGAAGGTGAAAATGGCTTAGAGATGTTGCAAAGCTCACACATGTGATGATGAAGGAGCTTATTGCACATGAGACATGACATTGAGTCATGTGATCAAGGTGGAGAAGATCAAGACAAGACTTGGCTTGATGGACTAGTTGCAAGCGTGAAGGGCAAGTCAAAGGCTTTAGAGTGATGGACCGCGTGGCGGTGAAGCTTGAGCAAGACTTGGCGCCGATGGACGATGGCAATGGTGAAGAGCAAGTAGAGTCAAGATCGATGAACCAATATGATCATGTGATGATATGAAGTGGATCATATCATTGTTGATCGCGTTGGTGCATGTGTTGCATCGACATTGAAGGAGATAGAATGGAATGCGCAAGGCAAAGGTATAACCTAGGGCATTTCATTTCACCGGTCATAGGTGTGTAGAGAAGTTTATGACCGGGTTTAGGATAGATGGCCGTACTATCAAGAGGGGCAAACTTGTTTGCATATCGGTCATCTAGTGCCACTCGAGTGATCTAACTTTGCATTGTCGCTAGGATCGAGTGGCGTGGCAAGTTGAGTGGCTAACATCCTTTGGGAAATGATTGTGAAAATGCTAACACACATACACATGGTGGTGTACACTTGATGGTGTTGGCACATTTACAAAGGCGGTGGTGTTTGTAGGGGTGAGATGGGTTTGGGTCCCTCTCTCCCTCCCACCGAGCTTGTGAGGCGGGATTCGGTGCTTTCGGGAAAATGGAATGTCTATTTTCTATTGCGTCGGATGCAAATTCTTGTGGTTAGCACACTTGAGCAAGGGTGAAGAGAATGGAGAAGATGCTGGTGTCGGTCAACTGACCAGACGCTGGATCTGAATGCACCGGACGCTGGCAAGCTGCATCCAGTCACGCTGACGTGGAGTGTAGCAGTAGCTGGAGAGTGACCGGACGCTGGCTATGTCCGATCGCGTTCGACCGGACGCGTCCGGTCATGCTCGGGAGCTTACTGGAAACGACCGGACGCTGAGGGTCCAGCGTCCGGTCAGTTATAGCTGCTGCGTTCGGTCAGGTCAAGTGACCATTGGAATCGGGACACGTGGTCGTCTGCGAGCGACCGGACGCTGAGGTCCAGCGTCCGGTCAACACGACCGGAGCGTCCGGTCGACCCGACCGTTGCCCAGTGAAGGGGTAACGGCTAGTTTAGCCCTTGGGGCTATAAATAGAAGTGGCCTTCGGCCATGGCTGGTGTGGAGCACCTCAAGGGACTTAGTGTCCATGCTTGTGAGTGCTTGGGAGCCCTCCATCACACATATACTTGATAGTGATCATTCGATTGTGTGAGTGAGCGATTCTAGTGCGATTGCATCATGAGGTTGCATCGAGTGGCACTAGGTGATCGAGTTGCAAGCCGGTGGTGCTTGTTACTCTTGGAGGTTGCCACCTCCTAGACGGCTTGGTGGTGGTCTCCGTCGAAGAGATTGCATCTGTTAGAGTGGTCATCTAATGAAAGCACCAGTCGAAGCAATTTGGTTTCATACTCACAGGACTAGCTATAACTGGCGGCGACGGTGGAGCGAACTACGGCATAGCTACACCAGTGCATTTGCCCAAAGTTCTACAGGAACGTTGTAATCTCCGCCAGCTGCTTGGCCTGCCTTTCCCGCTCGGCCCGCTCATCCTGTCTTTCTTGCTCGGCCTACTCGGACCTCGCCGCCAGGTCCCGTAGCTCCTGAGCCATCCTCTCGTTCTCGGCCTGCAACATTTCAATCGAATGTTTCAGTAATGCAAAAGTAACTAAGTTATTTAAAGATCAATGTACGAAGAGTTAAACGAAACTAACCTGGTTGCGTTGACCCGCTGCTATGAAGGGGACGGCCGTTGACGTATGGCCGGGCCTCTGCTCGGGGTCTGTGCTCGGATCTAGGAGAGGGAGGGAATCTCGCTAGGCTCGAGGGTGCCATCGCCAATCTAGTATCCGCCCATGCTTCTTGCCTTGTCCGAGCCTCATGACCATCATCCCATCGATGTCGTCGGTGCTCGGATCCTAGTCTAGCCCATGGACCGACCTTGCCTCCGACGTGTACGAACTGATGCGGGTGTGGACGCTCGGGATGCTGTAGGACTTGGGTGGGTCATTCGGGGTGAAGGTGACAGCGGACGTCGCCTTACCCTTGCGGGCCAGACCATATGCCATGAAATTGGAGATGGACTGCCCACCATGTGATGCTGACTGCGAGAAAGACAACAAGATGATTAGAAGAAACATGCAGAATGGAGCATCAGAGTACTAAAAATTCACGTACCCATGCTTGCTTGTACGCGACAAGGCTACGGCTGCCTTGATGGTGTGTGGGGCCTGTCGCTGCCATACGCCACTCCCGCCCCGCCTCGTGGTCCTAGATATAACCCTCCGTGAACTAGCGGCGGATCCAGGAAATATTTTAGGGGGGACTGAATAACACTGCTGCTCGATCTTAAGTCTCAGCCCCCCTATACTATAGAACTTTGCCTAAAAATTCATAGGGACTCTACAGTAATTTGCACTGATTCGGTTTGGGTAGGGGGGGCTTGAGCCCCCCCCCCCCCGCCCCACCGCTAGATCCGCCCCTGCCGTGAACCACCTATCCACGATCATCTCCCAGCAGTCCCGATATGACTCGCACCACCATGGAATTATCTACATGTCATAAAGAATTTGAGATGTAAGAAGACCAAATTAAAGCTACTTAATCTCAAAACGAATCAATATTATTCTTCTTCATTTACCTCAAGGTACTGTTCCTGGGTCAGCGTCCTCTGTCTTGCCTATGTCTTGGTGATCTTCTCACCAAGGTGCGTGGCGTAGTACTTGACGATGCAAGTGAGGCACTCCTCATAGTGCATGTCGGTGATTCGTTTCCTAGCACTTTTCACCATCACCTTCTCTACCCTGTCCTCCTATCCCTCTTCACATCTGAAAAAAGTCTGCAGACAGACACAATGTATCAATTCATTATGTCAAAAAAAGTCAAATGAATACGATGTATTGATCAAAGTTGTGCGAGCGAGACTTACCTAGAACTCTCTCCTCACCCGCTCCTGCTTATCTCCACATGCGTCGGGGGCATCTTTGTAGTGGTCCCACGATTTGGTCGGCTCAGTGTTCCCCTTGTGCGTGACAATGCCAGGGTAAAAGTGCCTACACACAAGACCCAGGACGTGGTTGGGGTTGTGTGAGTCACCAGGCAACACAACCAGCCAGTGCCTGCACAAGTCATTAACAAACATTATTAGTTTCTCTGACAATTTTCAACAGGTTATATGAAGTAGCTGTGATAAAATCTAAAGTTACTTACCTGTCCCCCTGGGGGCGGATCACTGGGCGTAGGGGAAGAAGCGGAGGCCCAGGGAGTTTCGAGGGACCTCGCAAGTAGATCCTGGCCACAAGCAGAGGAGTCCGAAACCAGCCGTGCCTCCAGCCTCGCCGCCCTGCTGTGCCTCGTCTCCCTCGTCGTCCGTCTACCGAACCAGCTCCTCCTCGTCCAAGGAGTCTGGGGTACGGCGCTGCTCCTCCGGCACGTCACGCGGCCTGACTAGAGGAGGTCGGCCCCTCCTGCTGCCGCTGCCGCTACCGTTGCTCTTGGCCCTCTGCCTCCTCCCGTCCGACGACCCCTCTTCTGCATTCGGATCTACATCATGTGCCCTCATGAACCTCAAGTTCATGTTCCTTGGCACACGACTGCCTGCCATCTTTGTTCAATCACTTGCAATTAAAAAGAAACAAACAAGACATATTAGTACATGTGTTAAAAATAGATGCTAAATACATAAATAAACACGATTACAAAATAACATAGTATTACATGTATTAGAAGTAATCATCATTATTGGGATTATCTGGATCATATGTCTCGTCATCACTATCAAAATTGTCCAAATAAATAACACTGTCTGAAGGTTCCATGTTGCCTTCATCGTCATCGTCTAAATGTAATCGCTCAAGCATTTCTATGTCCTTGGCATTTTGCACCTCATCTCCTTCTTCCTCGTCATCGACCCTTTCATTGTCTACTTCTATTCTGGAGAACAATAGGGGGTGATGCCGAAACACCATCTTGGACCAGAGCAGACCATGGAAACTAACTCATTTACGTATCTGTGGGTTGTCCAAAAAATGTGGACAATCCGAAATAGATATGGTCGCAAATATACAAAGATCTGCATACCTCCAACCGTATCTCTTTCGGATGGGAGACACCTAACTAGGTTATGCAACCAAAGACCACATATGGATAGAGGGGTTATACCTAGGGTGCCGATGAGGTCAGGGTAGCGGGGTGGTGGAGAGTCGGTGCAGTGGCGAGTCGACGCAGTGCAGGAAGACCCGCAGCGTCGACAAAGACGATCGGGGTCGCTGAGTCCCTCCCACAGGTCCTCCTGCAAAAAAGGGCAAAAATGGTTAGTGTCGACTCAAAATTTCGGCAGCACCTCCCATGCACGGGGAGGTTCCCAAAACCTACAAAAAACATGGCACAAAGGCCAACAACCACATATATACCAAACATGGGCACGAAGGCCAACAACCACCAATATATCAAGAGGAGCCATGTACTTTAGTTCTCTTTCCATGCAGATGAAAGTATTGAAGTAGTACAACAACAATTACTACTAACCCTACAACTACTACTAACAACTACTTAACTACTAACAGTACTAATACTAAGAACTACTTAACTATTAACAACTACTACTACTAACCACTACTACTTACTAACTACTACTATTTACTAACTACTACTACTACTAACCCTACAACTAACACTACTAACTACTACTACTAACCACTACTACTTACTAACTACTACTATTTACTAACTACTACTACTACTACTAACCCTACAACTAACACTACTAACTACTACAACTAACACTACAACTAACACTACTAACTACTACTACTAACACTACTAACTACTACTACTACTAACCCTACAACTACTACTAACACTACTACTAACAACTACTTAACTACTAACAGTACTAATACTAAGAACTACTTAACTATTAACAACTACTACTACTAACCACTACTACTTACTAACTACTACTACTACTACTAACCCTACAACTAACACTACTAACTACTACTAACAACCACTACTACTTACTAACTACTACTATTTACTAACTACTACTACTACTAACCCTACAACTAACACTACTAACTACTACAACTAACACTACAACTAACACTACTAACTACTACTACTAACACTACAACTAACTACTACTACTACTAACACTATAAGGGTAGGGCTTACCTTGGCGGCAAGAATGACAAGAGCGAGGGCCGGTGACGACGGCGGGGATGACTGCAGCAGCGCAAGGATCAACGGGCGGTCAGAACGGCGCGAGGATCGACGGGCGGTCAGGTCGGCACCTTCCTCTTCTTCCTCCTCCCCCTTCTCTTTCTTCCTCTTCTTCCTCCTCCCCCTTCTCTTTCTTCCTCTTCCTCCTCCCCCTTCTCTTTCTTCCTCTTGCTCCTCTCCTTCTCCCTCTGCTGGCCGGCCGCAGGGCATGGCGGGGCCAGTGGAGCTCGGGGCCGACGGGGGAGCTTGGGACCGGGGGAGCTCTGGGTGGCTCGGTGCCGGTCGGGTCGCTGTCCCCGAGGAGCTCGGAGCCCGGGGCACCGGCGAGCTCGGGGCAGCGGCCGGGGACCCGGGGCACGGGCGCGGGGCTGTCGGGGCGGGGGCGGGGGCGCTGGGCCGCCGGGGCCGGGCGGGAGCATCGGCCGGGCGCCGGGGCGAGCGCCGCCGGGACGGGGGGCGCGGGACGGGGGCGTCGGGGTGGGCCCGGCAGGACCTTGCCGGAGGGGGACGACGGCGGGGTGGCACGGGCGGGCGGGGGCAGCGACGGCGCGGTAGGGAAACGCGGGGGCAGGTGGGAGAGGAGTGAGGAGGGGGTGGGGTTGGGCCAGCCCGTTCTGGGCCTTTAGGTTAAAAGATTTGCCGAGTGCCGAGCCCAGCGGCACTCGGCAAAGGGTTTTTTTTTAAATTCTTTGTCGAGTGCGCTGTGACCTGGCACTCGGTAAATTTTTTTTTGGTTTTTTTTGCCCCATTTTTTTCTGGGGCCTTGCTACAGTAATTAAAACTCCATTTCAAAATTTGGGACAATTTTGAGGTTTTTTACTATATTTCCTTAATTATTTTTGTTTCGTTGAATTTTTCCGACTATTTCAAATTTGAACTGCATGTACATGAAATAATGGAATTTGGTCATACAAAAAATGGTATTCATGATGTTTGGCGTATGTTGAGGCCGTATCCAGGAACTCACATGAAATTACGAGCATCTTGTTGTCGTAACATGATGTACTTGCGGGAAAAGTGTATTTAAATTATATAAAATCCAAACGAAGTCCAAAAATCACGAAACTTGTCGAGGTGTCTTATTATCGCATGTGGAGGCCGTGGTAACAAATTGAGAAAGTTTGGAGCAAGTTGTGACGTCGGATGCCTAAAAGCCAGACATCCACATGTGGAGATGTCTGGCTTTTAGGCATCTGACGTCACAACTTGCTCCAAACTTTCTTAATTTTTTACCACAGCCTCCACATGCGATAACAAGACACCTCAACAAGTTTCGTAATTTTCGGACTTTGTTTGGATTTTATATAATTTAAATACACTTTTCCCGTAAGTACATCGTCATGTTACAACAACAAGATGCTCGTAATTTCACACGAATTCCTGGATACGGCCTCAACATACGCCAAACATCATGAATACCATTTTTTGAATGACCAAATTCCATTATTTCATGTACATGCAGTTCAAATTTGAAATAGTCGGAAAAATTCAACGAGACAAAAATAATTAAGGAAATATAGTAAAAAAACTCAAAATTGTCCTAAATTTTGAAATGAAGTTCTAATTACTGTAGCAAGGCCCCAGAAAAAAATGGGCGAAAAAACAAAAAATTTTTTTTACCGAGTGCCAGGTCACAGGGCACTCGATAAAGAATTTTTAAAAAATAAAAAATAAAAAACCCTTTGTCGAGTGTGTAACGGCGGGGCACTCGGCAAAGGCTGACGGCAGGTGGCCGCCGTCACGCCGGCCACCTTTGCCGACGGCCAAATTTTGCCGAGTGCCCGACACTTGGCAAAGATTTTTTTGCCGACGGCCAATCTTTGCCGAGCGCCCGACACTCGGCAAAGGAAAATTTTTGCCGACGGCTAAAGTTTGCCGAGTGTCCGGCTCTCGGCAAAGGTAGATTTGCCGACGGCCTATCTTTGCCGAGTGCCGCTGGGTCCGGCTCTCGGCAAAGATTGCCTTTGCCGAGTGCCCGACAAAAAGCACTCGGCAAAGCTTTTTGCACTCGGCAAATCAGCCGTGTCGGGTAGTGTTGGAGGCCAACGAAATAACCGGTCGTGAGATAGCAAATCTGATTAGAATCTCTAACCCTTGATTCGTCGTATTGGATGCTTAATTTTCTCTCTGCGACCAACAATAACACTTTGGGAATTAATTTACTGAATTTCCTCTATGTTATTGCATAACGACAAGTGTTTAATCTAAAAAGAATATAATGTATTAGTATCCTTTTCAAACCATAGCACCTTTTTCGGTGAGCTTGCTTGCTTAGTTGGAGGGTATTTGTAATTGTATAAACAATGTATGAATATAATGCTTTTGGAACCAAGCTTAGGCATTATTGTGCCTATATCGGCCTGTCGTCGTGAGCCAATGAACCAAACAGGCCCGGGAGGGGCTGGTTGGTTTGGTATCTACTTTGCGCTGCGCTAAGGGCAAATACAACGCGTCCCTTGAGCCCGTCTCTACGATGCTAATTTCGCAAAAAACCCTCGCTGATGCTAGGAGACGGGGTTCGCGTCGTCTCGCGAGGAGACGGGGATGTCCCGTTGCCCGAGGCTGATACTCCTCTTCCAGCAGCGTTGTACAAGTCGGTGGCGTGCGGAGGTTCCAGTTTTGGCGCGCGTTGAGAGAAATCTCGCGCCAAATCGTTACCCACCGGTGTCATCGCCTTCGCTCGCTCTGGTGTCGTAGCCCTCCATCCTTCAACGGCTGCGCTGATGTCAACTTCCTGTCGGCGCGATAAGATGCCGGGCTCCTCGAAGTCCACGTATCTAGGAAGAGCCTGACGCCTGCAGATTCGTCTCCTCCTCGCCCAGTGGCCTCAGAGTCTGGCCATGGAGCCGTCGCGGTGCTTCATGCTCGGCGCGTCCGTCGGGGGCCTCATGGGTCTTTGCCTCAGCGGCCGGCTCGTGTTATTTCTTCTTCTGCTGATTCCTAAGGGCAGCTGCCATCATCAAACTGCCAGCAAAAGCCGTTCATTCAGTTCCTGTCTGCAAGTTACATGAGTGCCCGTATAGATGGATTGGATGATTATGTATTATGTTGAAGGATTATCTTTGCTTCATCTAGCATGCCGCGTTCAGGACCTGGTCATAGTTCTATTCATGTTCTGAAGTTAGCTACCTGAACACGGATGGTGGCCGTGATGGGTTATCTGAATGCTTCTATGTTCTAAATCTGTTACCTGATGAGCTATCTGCTTCCAGTTAAATATGTGACCTATACTAACTACATGCGAAGATGGTGTTCATAATTGATTCTGACTACATGCGAAGTATTAAATAACTTGCAGACGACTCCCTGTTTGTGGGTTGTACGATCTGTCCTTTCAGTTGTCTATACGTTGGATTCAAGACTCTTGGAGACAAACCCCCGTAGGTTGTACATGCCCTAAGCCCATCCAGGCCGGCGCCTAGCTCGCGGGCGCTGCCCGCTGGCCGCTCGGCGCTGGGGGCGGTCGACAGTCCGACAGCGGCATCCGGGAGGGGCGTAGCGTAGTGGGACGTGGACGCATGCAGGCAGCAGGCGCGTGCGCGTCACCGTCACGCTCTGCTGCCGCTAGCTCGCCCTCGCCATCGGCGCAGTGCACGCACACGGCACACCTATCATCTCGGCCACGGGCAGGGGCAGCGCCACATGGACGTGCAGCGCCTCCCAGAGTCCCAGGTAGGAAAATGGTGCAGTCGACGTAGGAATAGTCTATTTTGGAGGCTGTACTTGCTCTGTTGTTCGGCACTGTTATCAGCACCTGATTCAGCACGTATGCCGCCTTTAACCTGCAGCCGGAAGAGAGTTTCTCGCAAGGTAACGTTCAACTTTCCTTGAACCCTGCGGCTGGCAACTTTGGAGCTCGGGCTCGGCGGCGTAGGACGAAGGAAAAATGATGGTGTCAACCTGGAAAGGGCGGATGGGAATCTGCCGCATATGGAAATGTTCCTGCACGGCCGCAAGCCCGCAACCTCGTCACATTGCCGTATTCGCCCATCTGATGATCGACACTTGTTCTGCCAAGGATTAAAGTATGCCAAGACCGAGAGCGACGTATTCCTAATGACGGTCACCGCAGCGTGGTCAAGGACTCCTATTTTTAGGAGTCTGTCTAGCTGGCTGAGTCGGACGGCACCGCGGCATCGCCGCATGGGCGCTCACATGCATGGGCTACGCCCGAGAAATTGGATCCCTAACCTGCTCTCGTTCCATCTGCCATGCTTTACTACTAAAGCATTCCTTTTTTTTTTGCGAACATTACTACTAAAGCAATCGAATCAAAAAAGAATCGCATCGGTTACTTAGGGCACCCGGTATAAGCTAATTACAAGTACTAAGACAACTTCTCTAATGATGCTAACTTTATCACATAGCTCATAGTATGAATAGTATAACGTAACACTCTCACATAATCTTAAAATGTGTCTAGTAGACTAGCCTTGATCGATAGATAGATTTTCTCTCACTTGTATTAAAATATAAAATAATAATATGCTTCGTGCTAGCTCATAACTCATCGTGAGAGTTGCCTTTAGACCATGTTTAGATAAATTATTATAATAATAATCAATTAAAATAATCTAATTATGATCCAAATAGGCTGGATTATTATAGACGTCCGATGGATTCGCGCATCTGAACTCTTGCTTTTTTTGGAAACACGCGCCTCCTCTTACTGCTGCAGCTACGCCCCACGTTTGCCGTTGCGTCCGCACGGAAGAGCATATGCTTGGGGCCCGCCAGCTGCATGAGAGAGAGGGAGCACAACGCCTATACCCATGTATTAACACGGATGCATGCTGCACTATGGGGGGGGGGGCACACCTGGTGGTGCAGGACGACTGGTTCTGTGTTCCTTGGGTGCTGTCCCGCTCTGGTGCTCTACATGCGCGCATGCACTTTGACCAGGGAGTGCTCGGTAGTTTAGGCACTGACCGCTCGTTGCATGCACGTCTTGCAACGCGTGCGTGCCCACGAGTCAGAGCGCGTGGAGAGCAGCACTTGCTACAACATGCTAAAACAAAGTGAAACAAATTAAAACATACACTTGCAATATATGTGTATAGTCATTGTAACATATGCAATATTCATATAAAACACTTGCAACATATGTATGAAACATGTGAAACATTTGGATACACTTGCAACATACACGTATAGCCACTGCAACATATGCAATATCCAGATGAAAACATGTAGAACAGATGAAACATTTGAAAGATACACTTACAACATATGTGTATAGCCAAAGATACACTTACAACATATGTGTATAGCCATTGCAACATATGCAACATCCGGATAAAACATCCAAAACATACACCCGAAAAGCATACACCAGCACTAAGTTCAATGCCCACGGTCACTAGTCACGGGAGAAAATGGCGCATGATGTGGGCCCGCGCTCCTCTCACAAATTCCTAGCACCGGTCATTCTCTCTTTGTGGTCACCGTGCATGCACGACCCTACACGCCGCATGCTCTCCACGCCGAGCGAGTGGTCGCACACGCTCCCATGCGCTGACCATGGAATGGATGGGTGCGGGCCCTATGACTGTAACATGTGCCCCTCTTTTTTTCTTGGTCGTCACGCCACACGGGTCAGTCCGTCCAAACGGACGACATATGTCCTCAACCAAGCATTACCGCTATTATAATCAACATCTAGATTAAAATAAGCGTATAATCTAAGTGAGACCTGCTTTTTGGTGATTATAGACATTTCTTACTTTAATCAACAATAATCTAGGGATCTAAACACAATAATTATTGAAACCCATAAACCTGATGTTAATAATCCTATACATGTCCATATTATAATAATTCGGTTGTAATCCAAACATGTCCTTAGAACATGTTTACCTAATTTTAAGTTCTTGACTTGGTACAAGTACTTATATTTGATTTATTCTATAATTTACTGATATTATCTTATTTGATATGTCTATCAATAGTGCGACACTTACAATGACTTTGTCAATATCAAGATATATCTATCACTCTTTCAAATATGCTCATAGAAGTAGGATTTATATGTGGGCATTCTTAGGGGTGATTGTACGTACGTGTTAATTTACAGACGTTTATGTCTATATTCTATGATTAACAAAGAAATTTTAAAAATGAATCATTTTTACTTTTCCTTGTTTGTCAAAGTGCATTATAACACAACATACCTTTGCCGATGAAAGGATCAAGATGTCCAAGAGGGGGGGGGGGTGAATTGGGCTAATTCAAAATTTTCTTGCAATAATCAAATCATATGGATAGCCCAATTAACCCCTTGTGCCTAGAAAAAGTGTTTCTATCAAACTAACGCACAAAGAACTTACAACCTATGTTCTAAACTTACTCTAGCAAAGCAATTCTAAGAATGTAAAGACAAGTATTGAATTGCTCAAAGTAAATACTCAAAGTAAATGCTCAAAGTAAAGAGAGAGAGGAACGCGGCGATGTTTTGCCGAGGTATCGGAGAGTCGTCACTCCCCACTAATCCTCGTTGGAGCACCCGTGCAAGGGTGTAGCTCTCCCTTGATCCGCGCAAGGATCAAGTGCTCTCTACGGGTTGATTCTTTGACACTCCGTCGTGGCGAATCACCCAAAGCCACTCACAACTTGAGTTGGGTCACCCACAAGCTCCGTCGGGTGATCACCAAGCTCCCAACCGCCACCAAGCCGTCTAGGTGATGGCGATCACCAAGAGTAACAAGCACGAACTCTCACTTGACCACGCGAAGCCTAATGAGAAGATGGATGCACACTTGACTACTCTTGATTCACTAATGAGGTTACTCTCTTGGATTCTCAAATCTCAATCACCTCACTAGGACCTTGCTCTTCTTGGCACTCACAAACGTGTTTCTCAGCTGTTGGAATGAGCAAAAGTAACTCCACACACGAGTGGAGCTTCTATTTATAAGGCAGCCTGAAAAACGAACCATTATGAGCTTCTGTGGGGTGACCGGACGCTCCGGTCGTGTTGACCGGACGCTCCAGTCAGTTCAACCCGCGAACCAGTAAAAATGAGTTGACCGGACGCTGGCAGGGTCCGGTCAGCACTAACCGGACGTGTCCGGTCTCATGAAACCCTTACTGGACCCTTACTGGACTCGACCGGACGCTGAACCCTCAGGGTCCGGTCAGTACTGACCGGACGCGTCCGGTCGTAGATTCCCTTCTCTGGAACCTTACTGGAGTCGACCGGACGCTGCGTTTCAGCGTCCGGTCACTTGACCTCTCCAGCGTCCGGTCGCACCGAACGCTGTCTGCTGATCAAATGAACTGACCGGACCCTGCGGCCAGCGTCCGGTCGCACCGGGGCCAGCGTCCGGTCAGCATTTGATCCTCTATTCACTTCCAACTCTCGATCATATGTGAATGAAGTTTGCTCCAAAGGATCTTAGGCATTCATAGGAGCTACCTAGAGCTAGTTTAAACAAGTGTGCACCATACCTAACTCACTAGACTCAACTAGGTCAAGCTACCCGTTCATACCCCCCTTAATAGTATGGCCAAAGGAAAAACAAAGTCCTAAACTACTCTAAGTGTCTCTCCAACACCAATCGACACTTAGAACTAGTCATCCTTAACCTTGTCGTCCATCCTTTGAAAACCAAAACGATTTCCATCGTAGGGGCATGACCATACCGATTGCCCAATCGATCACCATTACTATGACCTAACTCAATTGCCTCTGCAAAACACACGTTAGTCATAGTAATCTTGTATTGTCATTAATCACCGAAACCCAACTTGGGGCCTAGATGCTTTCAGCCGACACTTTTTATAGTGGACAAAGGATACCTTTCCCGACAGATAACCTCCCGCGAAAGGTTTTGCCAACAGTTTAGAAATAGTCGTGCTAGAAGCAGTCGGCGAAACTTTCACCGACAGTTAAAGGAATCACGACACTTTTTGTGTTGCCAAATGGTGGACCTACGTCGACAGTTGAAACCTTTGCCGACAGTTAATCCTTTGCCGACAGTTAAGACCTACGCCGACAGTTTGAACCTTTCCCGACTGTTTGTGTGTTGGCGAAACCATTTTCAAGGTATTTTGTGAATCATGCCCTGTCAACAACTAAACTATCGGCAAAACTATACTGCAAATATAGATATAAATACAATTTGAATAATTTGACAAATCCACTGTTATTCATATAGAAGGCATCACATTGAACATATTCACTTGATTTCACAGAAATAATATATCAGATCTTCCATACATACACCAGCTAGATTATATATAGTAGGTCAAGTGATGATGATCATAGTACATAGATCAGTCTTCCATACATATACAGGTCTAAGATATAGATTAGTCACTAGGAGACATATACTACAGTCTTGTACTAACTGGTTATGGATAAAGCTAAGAGCTCAATAGATCATGACTTGGGCACAAAAGTGGAATTCAACGCTTCCATGTCTTTGGCCTACATGATAGTAGGTGCAAATAAAAGAAAAGAACTGAAATTCATGTCTTCCTGCAACAAATCTCTGATGCTTGTTGCCACTCCAAAATACTTGAACACCAACTTAGTGCACATATGGTTGCTGCCACTCCAGAGAACATGTAACAGCTCTTTGATCGAACCTCAAAAGGTTGCCAATCCAAAATACTTGCAACACCACAGAGCTTAAGTACCTAATATGAAAAAGAAAAAGCGAAATATCAATGAAATGTGCTCTGTATCACTAACTCTTGCTTTGTTATTGGGTGCAAATAGTGAAAAAAAATACTACTGTATAGTGGGCAGCTATGCTATCACTATTTGGTGACACAGGCCCATTACATAATTCCATTCAATCTAGTTAGCAATGCCATGCCAACTACAAAGCAGCGAGCTATTGATGGATGAATCGAAAATCATGGTTGCTGCTTGCCTCCACTAGCAGCAATGCATACGGAGGTACCTAGTAGGTTAATTTCTGTCATGTATAATTCTTTTCAGTTCCTCGAGGAGAGCGGACTGAATTTAAAGCAAGGTACCAGCAGCTTAATAATGGTATATATAATTTTCATCTTGGATTCAACAAGGTCAACATTATTAATAAGAATTCAATGGAGTAACAGCAGCTGCAATAACCTGATACTATCTCTATGTTAAGTAGTTATAGATTGAGTGGCTACTAAACTTACTGAATCAGCACCTCAATGTATATAGTAGATCAGAAGGAACAAAAAAACATATGGCTGATCAGGGGAGTACACATAATTAAGTTAATAATATATTATAGTCAAATTTTAAATTCATATAGCTGCCAGCCAACCAAACCTTCTGGAAATTCTTCAACTTATATATTATAGTCAAATTTTAAATTCATATAGCTGCCGGCCAACAAAGTCTCATTGCTTTCCCACAATGCAAACACTTTGGATCACATATATAAATCAAAATGTTCAAGTAAAATACCTTCAAGCTGTGATGGTTGAATCTATTTTCATAATGAACATATTTGAAGATAGTTAATATATTTTTAATATAGTTAATATATTTGAAGATAGTTAATATAGTCAAATTTTAGGAGTACATATTAGTATCTTTAAGATAGATCGTTGAATCTATTTTCATAATAAACATATTTGAAGATAGTTAATATATTTTTTATAAACTTAGAATTTAAGATAGTTTGATCAGAACGAATATTATAGCATCACTTACAAAGTAACTGAGAAAGTATTTACGCTGCCGGCCTGCCGCTAGCTCCCTCACCATCTCAAAAGTGGCGCAGCGCACGCACGCCTATTTTGGAGGCTGTACTTGCTCTGTTGTTCAGCACTGTTATCAGCACCTGATTCAGCACGTACGCCACCTTTAACCTGCAAGCCGGAAGAGACAGTTTCTCGCAAGGTAACGTGCAACTTTCCTTGAACCCTGCGGCCGGCAACTTTGGAGCTCGGGCTCGGCGGTGGCGTAGGACGAAGGAAAATATATAGTACGGTGTCAACCTGGAAAGGCCGGATCTGCCGAATATGGAAATGTCCCTGCACGGTCGCAACCTCGTCACCTTGCCGTATTCGCCCATCTGATGATTGACACTTGTGCTGCCGAGAGCGACGTGCTCCTAATGACAGTGACTGCAGAGCGCATGGTGGTCAAGGACTCCTATTTTTAGGAAACTGTGTACCTGGCTGAGTCATACTGCGCCGCGGCATCGCGGCATGGGTGCTCACATGCATGGACTCCACCCAAGAAATTGGATCCCTAACCCATGGTGCGTTTGGTAGCAAAAAAAAAAAACATTTTAATAGTAGAATCATTAAAATTGTTGCCAAACTTTACAAAGAGAGAAACATTTAGCTAGAATCACTTGAAACCAATTCTTGTTTTTTACTAGTCCTTAGAAAGATCTAAAATATGATTTCTCCTCGTTCCAGTTTTAGTTTCAAGAATCTAGTGATACAGCCAAACGGCTTCATAGAGAAACATTTAGAAAGAGCCTAGATCTGAAACGTTTCTAGAAGAATCTAGATCCATAACAAATGCACCCCTGATATCGCTCCACCTGCCATGCTTTATACTACTAAAGCATTCGAGTTAAATATAATCACAACAATTGCTTAGAATCTGTCTACCTAATTTTAAGTTTTTGACTTGGTATGAGGGCTTATATTTGATTTATTATATATTTTAATAATACTATTTTAAGCAATAGCTGACGTTCTGTAAATAATTAGAAGGATTATTTGTCCTTTTTCTTTTTTATTTATCATTGTTTGTCGAAGTGTCATATTTTTCTTAATATATATCAGATCTGAAATAATTTTGGTTTGAAAAAGACTCATGTGTATATCCCCGTTGTCTATAGATTTTCAACTTCCACCTGTAGTTTGTTTAATTTTGCCATATGTGGTTCCGGGTGACATCAGAACCTGTTGCTGCTTAAGTGGTTGTATAGATTCTGAGCACAAGAAAAAAGGGCATAGATGCTGATCTAAAATAACAATATTGGATATACTATTAGAGTTATAAATTTGTGCTGTTCTCAAAAGATGAATTAAGCACACATGACACAGTACCATTCATGTTCGCACGCCAACAAATTGTCAAAGAAGACAGATCCCATTGACTACGATTTTAACAACGATTTCACCTATAACGTCGAAACAAATACCAATAAGTGTTTGATAACAGAGTACACTTACTTAGTTACTTGTTGACTAAAAATTTGTGTTTTTATATAGAAAACAAATAAAAGTTGAGACGACTATCCCTACTTGGGCTAGCTCGAGCATCTAGCCCGAGCCATGTAAATCCAAAACCTGGCCCAACATAAATACGCTTGACACCATTTTTTGGGCTTCGGCCTAGAGGTTTTACAACACCAAAATAGCAACAAAAAAAAGCTAAAGTCTCAAACACACCTAGAGGCGAACCTTGGACTCGATGACCCTAGACCCATGCCGGGCTTCTCTCCTGGTATCCTCTTATAAGACCCGATACATGGCCCATGGCCTATTTGCTGAGAATGGTTATCAAAGAGTGGCGTACTAGGGGTTGAGAGTTGCATCGCCCCGGTTCCTCTGTTTTCTTGGGTGCGCGACTAACCACACCATCAGCTCGAATCTCTAACATGTGATTGACAAAATTTACACTTATTTAATTATGGACCTGTCAGTCGTTGCTGCTGATTATACAATGTTACGTGAGAGAGGTCTGAAGCCAAAGTTGCCACTGCCTCTATAAAGAATGGATACCGAACATGCCCTATGTTATCTTTCATTATCACGTAGAGATATCTCTCGCTTCAAAGTTGCCTCTGCCACTATAAAGAATGGGTACTGAATAGACCCTATGTTATCTTCCATTACCATATAGAGATATCCCTCGAGAGAGAGTGAGAGACTTCCCTTCGACGTACGACATCTTGTTGATTATGTATGGTCGGCCACTTGTTCAGAGCCGCGCCTAAGCCATCTATAAAACTTAACACTTTGTGACTGTTTAATTTGCTAGATGACGTTACTCTAATTGCTCGAGTATCCAACAATAGTGATATACTCTTACTGCATTAGCCATGTGCTCGTGTCACACGATAACATATTTTAAGTTGCAAACCACTCCTACTTGCTTTGCACCTCTATAGTGTCGTTCGGCTGGTCATAAAAGCCGGCTTGTTCGGCTTCTTTTTTCAGCCGGAACAATATTTTTCTCTCACAACAATTCAACCAAAACAATGTTTTTCAGCCAAATTCAGCCCAGCAAACAGGGCCTATTTGTACCGAGAACCGGGACCAAAAGAAAATGTGGAAATCAAACATAGGAGAACAAAAGGTACCCACGGTTGTGCTTCGCACCTGTAGCCTAACTGGTGAATCGACCGATACCGGTGGCTCCTAAAACTACTTTTACCCGGTGGCAGGTAGCGTCGCAACCGTCTCAAAAGTGGCGTAGCGCACGCAACTATCAACTAGTATCATCATCTCGGCCAGTGGCCACATGGGCGTGCAGCACCTCCCAGGACGACCCAGGTAGGAAAAAGGTGCAGCCGACGTATTCTACTTCGGAATCTGTACTTGTCCAGTACTGGCTGCAGCACTGTTTTCAGCATCTGATTGGCCAATCGGTTCAAAAAACATCTGTTAATGTAGCCGGAAGAGACAGTTTCTCCAAAGTAACGTGCAACTTTGCTTGAACCCTGCGGCTGGCAACTTTGGCGTTGGTGGAGCTCCGCAGCGTGAAACGACGGGGAAATACGGTCTCCGACCTGAAAAAGGACGGATCTGTGCCGCATATGGAAATGTCCCTGCGCGGCCGAAATCTCGTCACCTTGCCGTTTTCGCCCATCTGTTGATTGACACTTGGGCTGCCAAGGATTAAAGTATAGCAACCCCGAGAGTCAGACAGGCTGCCTGCCTGGCTGAGTCAGACGGCATCGCGATATGCCCATACGGGTGCTCACGTGCATGCCCCACCCGAGAAATTGGATCGCTAAAACCTAGCCTGGCTCGAGCTGCCATGTTTAGTAGCGCGTCAAAATAGAGGGCTGTCCTACGGATCCTTGCACTGCTTAGGCCAGTCTCATTTTGTTTAAAAGTTTCCAAGTCTCGTTTAGTATAGTGCCACAACAGTAAAAGTGATGAGGTGATATGGAAATCAAGAAAAGTAAGAGATGAGTTTCACCCCATAAAACCTTGTTGGCAATTTCTCCTAGTGAACGAAACTCGAATGAAATCTGCATTCAGAGCTCAAGGTTTCATCCCCATGTGTTTCGGTCAATTCCATGTGGCTCGCGTTCTTATTGTGCACCGTGCTTCTCATATTTATGATGTGCTATATGTAATTTTATTTTACATGTGCTACTCTATTATATGTATTTTATATATATCATATGAATATTGATGTAAATTAAACTATTTTTGTAGACACATTTTTTTATGCTAGTGCTTAGTTAGATAGTATTACAAGTGGCAACATTATTCACGTAGCACGATTTATCACACACCCATGTAAGAATCAAAAGATGTAGCTAGCCTATAAAATAGTGAAACTAAATTATGAATTGAGAGAGAATATTTCATGTCCTAGTTCCAAGAACTACCACATCTTAGAAACAGGGACATTAAACATCCCACTTAGCCTGGCCTTAGAGGGATTTTCTGTATCCACTAGTGTTGGTTTACTTTGGCCTTCCATGTGTTTGGATTCATTGTTGCGATTATCACACTTGATATAGCTTGTAAATTTAAAGCAAGTGGATTTGCTAGAAATTTAGGATGATTTACGACAAGCCACAGCCAAACGAACACGCTGACGCCGTGCATACAGCGTCCAAGGCAAGGAAAGGCAGAGAAGACAGCTCGGGAATCTGGACCATTAGAGCAGGCAGAGGCCCCCGAGGCCCCGGCCCGACGCCCCGACCCCAGCCGAGTGTTAAATGCTCCGCCCTCTGATCGGGTGGATCGCGATTGGCAGCGACGCTTCCGCGCCGGGGCTGTGAGCTGAGAACGCGCGGGGGGCGAAATCCCAGCACTGCCATCGCGCGCCCCGCCACGCTGACAGCCGGGGCCCTGTCTGCGCCGGGATCGCGGCGCTCGAAGAAGATATCGTGCCGCCCCAGCCGGCCGGCCCCCAATACAGGCAAACGCCATCGCCACGCCCCGGCCGGCCCTTTCCTTCCTCTACTCACTACGGAGTACTCTATTTATGCCTCACACCGACCTCGGCGCACCACGCCTCAGTGATCAGTGCGTCGCTTTCTCGCTTTGGCACCCCCCTGCTCTGCCTCTGCTCACTGGCAATTGCTGCCTGCCGCCTGCGCTGCGCTCGTAGTAGTCACTCACAGTGCCCCGCCCGGCCTGCTGCCAGAAGGAAAGGAGGATCCCGAGCAGTCAATTGCGCCGATCCCCTGGGGGTATTAAGGGGAAAGGAGCGAGGAGCGAGGCTGAATTGCTGTGAGTGAGGCCGGCCGTGCGAGAGGGAGGAGGATCAGGCGGCGAGGGTTGTGTTGTGTCGCTGCGCAGCCACAGCGCAGGCTCAGTGCTCGGTTGGACACGGGCGGCGCCGCGGCGGGCGATGGGGCGATCGCCGTGCTGCGAGAAGGATGGGCTGAAGAAGGGGCCGTGGACGCCGGAGGAGGACCAGAAGCTGCTCGCCTACATTGAGCAGCACGGCCATGGCTGCTGGCGCTCGCTGCCCGCCAAAGCCGGTGAGCTCGATCGCAAGCTAGTACTAGTAATCGTAGTGCTGGGCGGTCCAGCCAGCGGCGTTCGGCTACTACGCTGTCTGGTTTTGCTCCTTCGTAACTGACATGCATGCGAATGGTGACCGTGGCGCAGGGCTGCAGCGGTGCGGCAAGAGCTGCCGCCTCCGGTGGACGAACTACCTCCGGCCGGACATCAAGCGGGGCAAGTTCAGCCTGCAGGAGGAGCAGACCATCATCCAGCTCCACGCACTGCTCGGCAACAGGTGAGGGCTCGACTCCATCCATGGATCACTGTCCTAGCACTGGCCGGCCAGTACCCTGCACGGCTGCACCCGGAATTCAGTTAATCGCACGAATTTTGACTGGTAGCTCGAGCAGGCTGGCCGGCCGGCAGGTCAAGAACTCAGTAGCATCCGTCCCACACCCTAGTCTTGCTTATTTATGATGATTGGGTAATGCATGAGCGGGTACCTAGGGCAGGAGCACCACGAGATGGGGAACCTGTCCAAGTATTTTTCTCGGAGTACTACGCTCTAGTTACTGTACACATGTTTTTCGCAGCGGTTTTACATGAACCAACAATACATTTTGCCATTTTGGCACCTTAGCTAGTAGGAGTACATCTAGTAACTGAAAATTTTTGAACCTTAGCAGTAGTGTATATCCGTACAAAAGGAGCATTGTTGTTTATCTTGAGTTTAGTTATCGTACTGCATTGTTGTTTATCTTTCGCCTGTCCAACATCTACTGCTGAGCTTGCGTGAATTGATCCATCAATGCATAGGCATCATCTCGGGAAAAAGCGTGAGAAAGCTGGGCCACGGGAGGCTCCTCCCCGAATTTTTCTTTCTTTTTTCCCTGATGATTCGGCATTCAAGCTTGCCATTCAATGAGCGCCGGCCCCCATCGCCGGTGGACCAAGGTCACTGCAGCCACCTGCTCTCTTGCCGTTTTGACTCATAGTTCCTGTCACCTCTGCACCGTGTCTGTGCCAGGCCATGCACTCGTTACTGTCTCGCAGACTCGCACGCCCGGCCGCGGTGGTTTTACGCTCGCCGCCGATGCAGATTTGTCAACGCGCGCGATTGCTTGCTGAGAATTTTTTTTCATGACGTGCGCGCCGTGCTCGTTCATGCAGGTGGTCGGCGATCGCGACGCACCTCCCGAAGCGCACCGACAACGAGATCAAGAACTACTGGAACACGCACCTCAAGAAGCGGCTGGCCAAGATGGGCATCGACCCGGTCACGCACAAGCCGCGCTCCGACGCGCTCGGGACAGGCGGCGGGGGAGGCGCCGGCGCCGGCGGTGCCGCGGGCGCACAGCACGCCAAGGCTGCGGCGCACCTCAGCCACACGGCGCAGTGGGAGAGCGCGAGGCTCGAGGCCGAGGCGCGCCTGGCGCGCGAGGCCAGGCTGCGCGCGCTCGCGGCCTCCGCCGCCTCCGCGTCCGCGTCCGTGGTCTCGGCACCGCCGCCGCAGATGCCCGGACACTCCACGGCGCACCGGCTCGACTCGCCGACGTCCACGCTGAGCTTCTCCGAGAGCGTGGCGCTCGCCTCGGTCCTGCAGGAGGCGCACGGCGCCGCAACGGCTGCGGCCGCGGCCGCGCGCGCCGCCATGCAGCCCATGCAGGCGTACGAGGAGGCGTGTAAGGAGCAGCAGCAGCAGTGGGGCGATCACGTTGTCAATGTCGCTGATGCAGGCTTCGCCGCGGCGGGGTTCACGGGCCTGCTTCTCGACGGCTCCTTGAGCCAGCAGGATCTGAGGCCGGCGACGAGGCACGACAACGACGCGGCCGAGGCGGACGCCGGGCTGCAGGAGACGGAGGAGAAGAACTACTGGGACAGCATAATGAGCCTGGTAAACTCGTCGTCGTTGCCGACATCATCAGTAGAAGTGCCGGCTCCCGAGTCGTACCCGTCTTCGGCGTCGCTGCAGACGTCAATGGCTATGCCCGCGCTCGAGGCATACTCATCTCCGGCGTCGTTGCTGACCACGTCAGTGGCGATGCCCGCGCTCGAGGCGTACTCCTCGTCGGCGTCGTTGCAGACGTCAGTCCTGATGCCGGCGCCCGAGGCGTACTCGATGTCGTCGGCCTCGTTGTCGACGTCAGTAGTCGCTGCGCCGGCGCCCGAGGCCTACTCTCCGGCGCTGGACTTCTGACTCGTGAGCCCTGGACATGTTCGCCGGCATGCAGCCCGGGAAATGACACAGTAAATAGCTAGCTACTTATTTCGGAACAATAAGGTCGAACAACTACTAATGTTGATGGTTAAATCGCGCTCTTGGGTTAATTCAAACAGCACCCTGATTAAACATGTGAGGAAGATGTACCGAATTTAGGGGGTGTTTGGATCCGGTGACTAAAATTTAGGAGGTATGTCGGGAGGATGTTGCATAGGGTATTCGAATACTAATAAAAAAACAAATTACATAATCCGTCGGTATTCCACGAGACGAAATTTTTAAGCCTAATTAATCCGACATTAGTACATGTTTACTATAGCAAAACATTGTCAAATCATGAACTAATTAGGCTTAAAAGATTCGTCTCGCAAATTAGTCGTAAACTATATAATTAGTTTCATAATTAGTCTATATTTAATACTCTATGCATGTGTCCAAACATTCGATGGGACATCGACTAAAATTTAGGAGGGGCAACCAAACACCCCCTTAGAATCTTTGTTACTCGTTCATCAGTTGCCAAAGCTTCTTGTAGACTGTAGAACAGTGACCAGAGCCAGGCACGGAGCCAGCGGTGGGGCTAGGGGGGCTCCAGCCCCCTACCGCTCGCAAGCAAGCGAAGCCCCGTAGAGTCGCCGTCTGAAATTTCAGTTGTAGATGCACAGGTAGGCGGGGCTGAGATTTGCTGAACCTCTTTTATTGCTAATTATCGTTGTTTAGTCCCTCCTAAATTTTTTCATAGCTTCGTCCCTGACCAGAGCGTCTCGTCTTTGCTCTGTATGTAATTCAACAACCACTTTCATCAGCAGTATAGTGGAGCTAATCGAAATGGGAAGAACTCTTTTTTTTCTCTCGTCTGATCCCATATATCTTAGAATCCAACTGTTCAAGTTTGTATATTGTGGCACTATACTACTGGTAATGTACTACCTCGCACTGTATATTGGTCTTTGACTCTTTGTATTCTGTCGTTCTGAAAGGAGGTCTTTTTTTGCGCTGAAACAATGGAGCAGACGGATAAGCTTGCATTTCGCCATCGACAGAGCCGTTCCAACACATTGGGCCCATGACAGGCCTGATCCAAATTTTATCCAGCCCGTTTAGTTTTTCTTTTTCCCATTTGGAGTAGCTCAGTCGTCGGGAAGAGAAAAAGGGCAAGGATGATCAGAAGGCTTTCGCGCAGGTTCGTTGTTCCTCTTATCCGCGGAGGAAGAACCTTGGCCCGACACCATGCTCCCAATGGCGGTGCACCCCACGACCACGCCGGCCTTGTCCCCGCACGCCCGCGTCTCCCCGCCCAGGTCTTCCAGCTCCCTGGCCGCCACCTCGTCCTCCCCCTGCTCTCGCACCGTCAGTTTCAAGAGCAGGAGGCTGCCACTTCGCTCGCTCCGCAGCGTCGTCGCCGCTGCCGCCGCCGATGCCGTCGGGGCAGAGGAAGAAGAGGTGCAACTAGGTGGAGGGGTGGATGCGGTCGACGAGGAGGAAGCGGAGGTATTGGCCTTTCGAACCCACTACGATTCGGGCAACTTACCCGGCTCAGTCGTTGTCTGTACAACTGGAAATTATGCAGTTAAAATTTAAAATGGTTATGTTTCGTTGGCCTCTCTAAGTGCATCATATGCTCAGTAGAACTCAATTCCAACGAATTGGACCCCGATTCTTCAATTTTGGCTCTTCAATTGATTATTAGGTTTAACGTTCAGTGTGACACCAATTGCCCTTGGCTAGCTTACTGTTTACCATGAATTTGGTCTCAACTACTAGAAGGGACAATTTAGGTTAGCTGGGCACCTTTGGGGGATGTTCTGGCGAAGCCTTGAGCTTGACAATGATGTATACATGTTGAAAAATAGCCTTTACCTGAGCTTGCTGTTGCATAGCTGTTGCTTATATGGAAAGGAGCTGTATATTCTGATGCGCTGAGATGTTGCGAATGTGAATGTAATGAGAGCATCTGGAATTCGGTTCCTGAGTAGTATATATGAATAGTCTTTGTTTTCATTGTCGAAACATAGTTGTTTATATTGAACTAAAGAAAATCTATGGTTTTATCAAAATTACCCTTTAGAATACTAAGGTGCTGTTTGGTTTCGTAAGTTTGTGACGTTATCCGTTCACAGGGTAATCTGAATCCATTAAATTTGTTTGATTCAGTTAGGTGTAATCAGGTCCTGTGTAGTTGGGTTTGGGGGCCAGTGCAAATTCAGTGGTAATCATTATCTCAGCTCAGTGGGCGGTAGGCGTACCAGACAGGATCTAGCGTGGAACCAAACAAAATGGAGAACCGATTATCCTGTAATCATTGCTTCCTGGATCTCATACCATATACGTTTGCATCATCATTTATGAACCAAACAACACCTAAGAAGTGGGTTTTGGTGCTGAAATGCCAATGGTAGCTGCATCACAAAGCTAACAAAAGGGGAACACTAGCTTCAACATTTGATCTCTCCTGCTTAGTTTTGTGATGTGGATTGTGTTAAAACCACACACTTAAGCTTTACTAGGATGGAGATATTGTGTTTCATCATCAGAATGAAATTTGAGATGACCTGAATCTTGCATTACAGAATAAGGTGGTGGTCCCCGAGAGACAGGACCCGATGCTGGTACTCAAGTTCATCTGGATGGAGAAGAACATCGGCATAGCACTCGACCAATTGGTTCCTGGCTATGGCAGCATCCCATTAAGCCCATACTACTTTTGGCCACGGAAAGACGCGTGGGAGGAGCTTAGAGCGAAGTTGGAAGAGAAAGAGTGGATCTCGCAGAAGCAGATGATCATCCTTCTCAACCAGGCCACCGATATCATCAACCTCTGGCAGCAGGGTGGCGGGAGCCTGTCGACATGAGTCCCTCCCCATCCTGTTCTTTCAACCTTGCAAGCTTGCGTTTTGTTGGTTTCATTACATGCCCTCTCTGTTGTTAATGTTAAAGCCATGGTACATGGCCTTGTAGATCGGTTCAATCTGTTCTCAGGTATGATTTTTTCCATGGAAATGATCTTGTGATTTATCTTAGTTATTATTATGTGTATCAGTCGTTTTTTGTTGGGAAAATCTAGAAACAGATCCTTTTTGGTATGGTTACAAGTCAATTTTTTTTTGTTTGCAAACAACAAAGGAAAAACCAACTGTCTGATTCGCTAACAAAAATCAACACAATATTTTCCACAACACTAGGAAATGCAAACCAGGTAACATCATGATATCTGTTCACCTTGTCAATGTCCAAAACACCACTTATCTCAAGACTCTAAATCTAGCGCATTCCAGCGCATAATAGCCATGCCACGTCATCGATAGAACTTGTAGCATCACGGCGTGGAGGAGAGGGACATAGCCACATAGGCCATCCGATCAGAAACTGGAATAGACCTTTGACCGCGATAGAGAAGAACCTGAGTCCTGAATTAAAAATAGCGGGCTAGCAGCACGTACTATCAAATCTTTAGCATCTATGGCATCAAAACAAAAATCTTTAGCATCTATAAAAATATTAAAATCATTTAAAATCATTTTAAATTTAATTTTGAATTAAAACATAATTTGGAGCATGTGCTTAATTAAGGAACCTTGGATTTTACCTGAGCACATATGCAAGAAATTACATAAATAATACTTCTTTGACCATGAATTTACATGATTTTTTCTAGATTTTTGAGACATTTTTGGGGCTAAATAGTAAATACCTTAAAGCAAAAACTCAAATATAGCTTTATGGGAAGAATTTTAATTTCAAAATCAAAGAAGCAACGAAGGTAGATCCAAGAAAAATGGGTTACCCTTTATTTTTATTATCTATTTAAAAAATTGCAATATTTTTTGAGGTCCCTAAGTTTTTTGTCTGGTCTATCAACATAAAAAGAATCAGAAAATAAAAATAAACCAGAGAAGAAAGGAGTGGCCCAGTTTGAAAGTCCCGTCAAGCCCAACAGCATGAGTCAACTGAATTGACGTGGCCCATACGATACACGTAAAAACTGGCCAGCGTGTTCATTTATAATCACATTTTTTTTTTGCGAAAACATTTATAATCACATATCAGTACACCATCCGTCCTTTTTAAATGCCATTCTCATATATCAAGGTGTCAAACATACTCAACTTTGATCAAATATATACAAGTTACTAATATTTATGTTGCTTAATAAATATTATTAGATTAATCATTGAATATATTTTTAATAATACACTTATATAAATATTACTAATTTTTTTTATAAATATAGTCAAACTTAATATAGATAATAACATTTAAAAAGAGACGGAGGGTGTATATATAGTGTAATCATAGTGACTGAGTCGCGCAATAGCCCATGGCATGACTTAAAGGATTAATTTCTAAAAAATAGTTTAGATATATCTTTTTTTAGTACTTTTAGGTTAAAAGGGTGTTTGCATCTATACCGGGTTTCGAAAAATGAAGCAAAGGACCCACACTTAAAAAAAGAAAAGAATGCCCTCTATTCATCGAGTATTTAAAATCTTCTGTTTAGCCTCTCTAGGTTAGGTTCATTTCTTTACGAGTCCATGTCTTTGCCCTTTTTATTTATTTATAATAACCCATCTACCGTATTTGAGTATTTCATTTCTTCATGCTGTCTGATCCATCCCCTGCATGTCATAGCTATTGGCAGTTATGTTTAATCAGATTGCAAGTTCTTATTCAACTAAATTGAATTATTTGTATTTCTGTCCAATAAAAAAACGTTATTCTTTTAGTTCTATTCTAGTGAAATTCATTTCATTTAAGTGATTTTCATCCTAATCCACGCATTCATTTCATCTCTTTTATTGTCCTGGAATATTAGCATTCATGACCGAAAGTTGGGAACTACATTAAAAACCTTGATATAGTACATCCCTAAGCTACACTGCATAAAACCCTGAAATAGAAAAGATACAATGTTCTCCGTAGATTCTTCCATCATCTTCTTTGCAGCGGCTTTCCTCAATGCAGACGATGTTCTAGATGAACAAAATCTTATTGAATACCGAAATCCGAGTTTAGTCCTTATATCGAATCCAATGACCAACCTCAAAGTATCAGACATGCCGCAAGATCCAACGTTCTGGAACCGGTTCAAAACACGTTTTAGAGTGATGAAAGAACATCGATAATTGAATCATTGGATAAAGTATGCGGAGTAGGCTACATATTTATTAGAATCTGTCTAGCCAATAATTGGTTGTTTTAGTCCCTCCCAACAACCATATTTTTTCCTTGCACTTACACTGTCTTATAACTATATTTACATTGCCTTGTTACTATATTTACAATTATTTTTTCAGTGTAATATATTGGACAGAGTGATGTAAGTTGGGAATAACACAAATATATGCCAAAATTTTCAAAACAAATTACAAATTATTTCTTTGAATTTCAGACATCAAAGAAATATATATCAAATTATTCACAAATGTTTTCAAATACAAATGAAACAACAGAGAGCATATCTCGTCTTCAAGCGGCAGAACCAAGGAGCACACATGTAGCTAGCACTGTCCTGCGATCACTGGGTGGATATCGATAATATCGCGCTTGTCCGTGGCGGTTGACGAGTACTACATGTACTAGCTTTTGACCGGAACTAATGTAAGGGTCTCTTTGGCAGCCATTTTTTGCCTATGCAGGAGAAGTCTAAAAAACGAGCTTCGTGCGGCTCCTTGCTGTGGGTTCATGTCGTCTAGTGCGAAGGAGCCGTTTTGCCAAACGTTTTCCAGAACGGCTTTAGCTCCTCCAGAGGAGCTGCTCCTTCAGAGAAGCCAGAGCCGAAGCCATTTTCAGAGGAGCTAGAAACAGGCCTAAGCTACTAGCTGGAGCGGAGCGGCTGCCTACGCGCGCTTTGCGTGGTGGCCAAACTACGCCGCATGCAAGCAAGCGTCGGATTGGATCATCGGACGCTCAGAAATCCGGTTGTTACACTACTGGATTCAGGCGCTTTGCCGAGTGCCTAATGCACTCGGCAAAGGCTACTTTGCTCTCGGTAAAGCCTTTGCCGAGGGTAGCACTCGGCAAAGAGCCTCCGGTAAAAAATCCGTCGGCAAAGAATTCTTTGCCGAGCGCCTTTTATCGGGCACAATCTCGGCACTCGGCAAAGAAAAGTGACTGTCACGGCGCCGGTTGTGTTAGCACATGCTTTGCCGAGTGTCATGTCAGAGGCGCTCAGCAAAGATTTTTTAATTTTTTTTTCAAAATTTCTTTGCCGAGTGCCATACCGGGGAGGCACTCGGCAAAGATTTTTTTTATTTTTTTAATAATTTCTTTGCCGAGTGCCCTGCCAGGTCGGCGCTCGGCAAATATTTTTTAATTTTTTTCGTAATTTCTTTGCCGAGTGCCCTGTCAGGGCGGCACTCGGCAAAGCTGGGAATTCTGTAAATGCAGAATTCCCAGCTTTGCCGAGTGCCAGGGTCAGGGCACTCGGCAAAGAGGCTATTTTTTTTATTCTATATTCACAAACACTCCTTAGACTGGCACTTTAGATGGCCGGGCACTCCTTATTTTCACTCCAAAAAGCTAGACAAGTAGTTGATCTCGGATAGCCTAACAAGTTTTTTTTGCCCTCGAAAAGGGAGCTACTATCCCTGCTGGATTTCCAGAAAACGGAATGTACCTAGGGAACCCTATTGATCAGATCTGAGATTGAACCTAGTGATCTTTCTCCTGCTGGCAAGCATCGATACCTGTCTCCTAAGGAATTGATCTTATCTTTCATATACCAGGATAATAACCCCGAAGGACTGCAATTGGAAGGAATTAGCACTCACCATAAGCAACCGCAGAGAAGGAAAATGACTGGCCTTAGACGGAGGAAAGAAAGAGGTAAAGATACTAGCTTTTCAGAATTACTGATTCTGGCTTGCCCAAGAGGTCAGATACTAATAAAGGATATGGATAGTGAATAACTACTTAGGAATAGGCAAATACTCCGGATAGATAGGCAAGAACTATTCCTTATCCATAGTCAAATACAGCTTACGCATAGTTTACTACATCTCCGAAAGAGAACAGAGATAACTACTTAGACTGGCGCTATCAACTACTTGAACTCTATTACAGTAAAAATGGAAGAAGTAACTACTTATGATTATGACATACCTCTTTCAGTAGCATCTACTACTTCTGATATTAGACTTTACTTGAGGCGGCAAAAGGGATTTAGGAAACTAAAGGATAGTTATTGACAGTATAATACTCTAGAAAGGGTATATGCGCAGAGAAAAGGGTTTTTCTTTCGCCCAAGGCTTTCCTTAGATGACTAACTTGACTTTTCTTACTTAGACACTGGTGAAACTGCCTTTCCTAAACTTGCTTTCCTAAGCTTTTTTGAGAAACTCTAACTAGTCTTTTTTTTTCAAGGTATCTCCGTAAGGTATCCTATCTATTACTACTGGTATTGTAAGAACTGCTAAGCCCTTTAGATCTATATCTATCTTACTATCGAAAAGTGCTTCTACTCCTAATAAGCAAATTCACTATTTTCTTATCATTCCTTCCATGCTCAAGGGCTATTGGGCATTCTCCTAACAGTACTAGGGTATTTAATACAATGATAGAAGTATTAGGATTAAGACTAAAAAGAATACCATTCATACCGAACTATCCTGAATAAGGTGGATTGGCTAAGGAGGTGGAAGTTCCCAGAGAATAGGTCCCGGTCAATCCCAATCCCTCATTCTGAGAATAGTGATAAAAGCAGTTACTTTATCGTCTAAATGTCGGAAAAATGGATCCTATCCTCCGAAAATTCCATAAGATAAAGCCTGCCAGTTGTAGTTCCCGGTGAATATGGATAGTAGTCTAATTCTCGGCCCGCATTGTCAACTTTGATTCTCGTAGCCCTTTTCCAGATTGGATCCTCACTTTACTTTGGTCGTAGATAAAGAAGAGAACTTGTCGATTGGTCAAGCGATTCCAGATTCTTCTTCATTTGCAGTAGAGAAATAGCTGCCCAAAGGGGATCATTGAGCCGGTTACCGGTGGCTAAGAGCCTTTCCTTTTCCATACAAAAAGCTTTCGTTGAGACAAAGCAGGCAGCGCAACTAAACCCAAGATGGAAGGAGTTCACCCCTTTCCTTTCTGTGTAGACGTCAGGATTATATAAATCCTTTTTTTTATATAAATCATAGCCCTCGTGAGGGAATCAATCATGGGCAGATGAAGTCCCCATGCTGCTTCTCAAAATAAGGAAGAAATGCGTACAGGAAGGATGGGCTCTGGGTCACTCTCTTCACTGATGCTTCGAAGCTTCCACCTTTAACTCATCAAAGCAAACCTACTGAATGTTGAATCTCGATCGATGTCAGAAACCAACCGTAGAAAGAGAGGTCAAAGCACCTGATCACTTGTTCAGCTCGTTTTTTGCTCGTGCTTGTATGAATTGCATAAGTCATTGTGTTTTGGCGGTGGAGAAGTACAGAAGTAAACATTGTGTTAGTATTTAGTTGTGCGAAGCGTTGTTGACAAGACCTACTCAACTCACACCTGCTTCCGGTGACAACTACCACTCTCTTATGAATGGGAGGGTAGAGTACCAAGACATAGGGATTAGCCAGCGAAGGTAGTTTATTTAGTACCAAATATACGTATTTTGAATTCTTTTCAGTCAGGATAGTTCAAAGGCACGAGAGATAAGGAAAACTGAAAAGCTTCTCAAACCAGAGTAGGAATTCGATCAATCGCTATCAATGCCAGGAGGCAGATCAAGATTCATGGGAACGAGAACCTTTTCCGAGAAGAGTCAAGCGAGGGATAGGATAGATGAATAGGTTTAAGCCTTTATCCGCTTTTAGGGATTCATTTACAATTTCTAAGGCTTCGTTTTTCTCCAGCAAGCTGCTAGGGAAGCATTTATTCCCAAGCGATAGGGCTTATAGTTCAGATTGATGCCTTAGTCCACTCGGAAGATAGAACTAATAATGGAAAAAGATATGCTTAAGAACTCCAACAGTAAGTTGATCAGTTACTATCGGTAGGGACGGGAGATAAAACTGCCACTGATGAGAAAGCGATAAGAAGCCTGAAAGCGATTCTTACACAAGATACGATGACAGGAAGGGAGTTTGATCAGGAATGAAACCGGAGAATATGAAATTGGCTCTTGACCTAGGCCTTGCTTTGTTTACCTGTCCTATCGTATCGAATAAGGTTTCCTAGCCTAGCCCATCATGGTGTCTGCTACCGAAAGAGAGAATAGGTCTAAGGGCAGCATCTACTCGTTCATCGCTTGCCTCACCTCGAAAGAGGCATGGCTTCTCTCTTCACTCACTCGCCTGTTCGCCTGCTTCAATAGCATGGAAGAAGGTGTTCTAAGAGCATAGTTTCACATATACATGGGGTTCTTTCCATTCTCTTGATCAATAATTCACTTATAGAAAGTAGAAAGACTCTTATTTCAAAGATCCATATCTAATCCCACTTCGTTCATAGCGACCGCACTTCCCATGCGCGCTCTACTCTTCACTCTTGCTCACCTCTCTTCTTCAACAAGGATTTGCCGTTCCTATCTGTTTTTCAAGGTAAAAGAAGGAGCCAGCCAAATCAAATGGGGCTGCTGTTCCTAATGGTTTCATAGCTTTTGCGCGTATCATAGGATTTGTACGTCTATAAAACGTAGTCCTCTATGGCTATCCCTGAATCGTGGGAAAAGGTATGCGTATACTTAAATTGAATTGATCGTCCCTATTTCGGGTATAGAAATGTGTTCAGTCTCCTTTCTCTTTTCGGGAGCAGAGCTTCAAAAGATGGACAGTAACGATCGCGTAAAGGAGGGCCCGCTTACTAATACGGAGAGGGTTCCGCATGAAAAAGACAATCCTAAACTTCTTCGTTTCGTTGGTTTTTCCAAGGTCTTTTCTTTTCTATTTTTTTTGAACATGAACGGAAGTAGCGTAGGACACCCAATCCTCGATCAAACCTCTACTTCAATGAACCACGTCGCGTTCTTTATCTTTCTCACTCGTCGTTTCGTTGGAAAAACCCACGCCCAATATCATATTGACTCTCTCTCGTCCAATAAGAGTTTCCGAGAGTTACTTTATTCAAATTCTCTCCTTTCCAAAGCTCCACAAGGCTGACAAAAAGAGTAATAGGACAACAAGCAATCTTGCTTTCATTTATTTGGAGTTCTTTCTTTGTTGAGATGGAAATCGACGTTCTTTTGAAAAGGGCTAGGTAGTTTGCACGCAGGCTTCTTCATGAAAGGTAAAAAATAGACTTTGATTTCATCATCAACATGACTAGTCGTTCGTTTGAAGCCTTAAGAAACCGGCAGTTTTTTTCCAAATGACCTGATCAACTTACTGTTGGAGTTCTTAAACATATAAGAGATATATATAACATCTATGACATCACAAACAGAATATAGCACATATATATCACATCCATCTCATCACAAAGGCAATACCACATATATATCACATGTTGATCACACAATATCTCACATACACAACATCACAAGCATAATAGGTCCAATATGCATCGAAACAAGTCAATAGTTGATCACAGTGCATCACATGTCCATCAAGTGGTGAAAAAGAGATACAAACTACCGGTGGGGAGGAAACTGAGTGCTTGGTGAAGAAAAAGTGCCGTCACCTGCTGAAAGGTCCTTGTTTGGTTTTGGTAATTGAGTGACAACTTAGGTGGACTAATTATGTTTATGTGAGATACACAGGTAATTAGTCCACAGGTACATGTGTGTGAGCAACATATGCCATGAAGGTGAAAATGGCTTAGAGATGTTGCAAAGCTCACACATGTGATGATGAAGGAGCTTATTGCACATGAGACATGACATTGAGTCATGTGATCAAGGTGGAGAAGATCAAGACAAGACTTGGCTTGATGGACTAGTTGCAAGCGTGAAGGGCAAGTCAAAGGCTTTAGAGTGATGGACCGCGTGGCGGTGAAGCTTGAGCAAGACTTGGCGCCGATGGACGATGGCAATGGTGAAGAGCAAGTAGAGTCAAGATCGATGAACCAATATGATCATGTGATGATATGAAGTGGATCATATCATTGTTGATCGCGTTGGTGCATGTGTTGCATCGACATTGAAGGAGATAGAATGGAATGCGCAAGGCAAAGGTATAACCTAGGGCATTTCATTTCACCGGTCATAGGTGTGTAGAGAAGTTTATGACCGGGTTTAGGATAGATGGCCGTACTATCAAGAGGGGCAAACTTGTTTGCATATCGGTCATCTAGTGCCACTCGAGTGATCTAACTTTGCATTGTCGCTAGGATCGAGTGGCGTGGCAAGTTGAGTGGCTAACATCCTTTGGGAAATGATTGTGAAAATGCTAACACACATACACATGGTGGTGTACACTTGATGGTGTTGGCACATTTACAAAGGCGGTGGTGTTTGTAGGGGTGAGATGGGTTTGGGTCCCTCTCTCCCTCCCACCGAGCTTGTGAGGCGGGATTCGGTGCTTTCGGGAAAATGGAATGTCTATTTTCTATTGCGTCGGATGCAAATTCTTGTGGTTAGCACACTTGAGCAAGGGTGAAGAGAATGGAGAAGATGCTGGTGTCGGTCAACTGACCAGACGCTGGATCTGAATGCACCGGACGCTGGCAAGCTGCATCCAGTCACGCTGACGTGGAGTGTAGCAGTAGCTGGAGAGTGACCGGACGCTGGCTATGTCCGATCGCGTTCGACCGGACGCGTCCGGTCATGCTCGGGAGCTTACTGGAAACGACCGGACGCTGAGGGTCCAGCGTCCGGTCAGTTATAGCTGCTGCGTTCGGTCAGGTCAAGTGACCATTGGAATCGGGACACGTGGTCGTCTGCGAGCGACCGGACGCTGAGGTCCAGCGTCCGGTCAACACGACCGGAGCGTCCGGTCGACCCGACCGTTGCCCAGTGAAGGGGTAACGGCTAGTTTAGCCCTTGGGGCTATAAATAGAAGTGGCCTTCGGCCATGGCTGGTGTGGAGCACCTCAAGGGACTTAGTGTCCATGCTTGTGAGTGCTTGGGAGCCCTCCATCACACATATACTTGATAGTGATCATTCGATTGTGTGAGTGAGCGATTCTAGTGCGATTGCATCATGAGGTTGCATCGAGTGGCACTAGGTGATCGAGTTGCAAGCCGGTGGTGCTTGTTACTCTTGGAGGTTGCCACCTCCTAGACGGCTTGGTGGTGGTCTCCGTCGAAGAGATTGCATCTGTTAGAGTGGTCATCTAATGAAAGCACCAGTCGAAGCAATTTGGTTTCATACTCACAGGACTAGCTATAACTGGCGGCGACGGTGGAGCGAACTACGGCATAGCTACACCAGTGCATTTGCCCAAAGTTCTACAGGAACGTTGTAATCTCCGCCAGCTGCTTGGCCTGCCTTTCCCGCTCGGCCCGCTCATCCTGTCTTTCTTGCTCGGCCTACTCGGACCTCGCCGCCAGGTCCCGTAGCTCCTGAGCCATCCTCTCGTTCTCGGCCTGCAACATTTCAATCGAATGTTTCAGTAATGCAAAAGTAACTAAGTTATTTAAAGATCAATGTACGAAGAGTTAAACGAAACTAACCTGGTTGCGTTGACCCGCTGCTATGAAGGGGACGGCCGTTGACGTATGGCCGGGCCTCTGCTCGGGGTCTGTGCTCGGATCTAGGAGAGGGAGGGAATCTCGCTAGGCTCGAGGGTGCCATCGCCAATCTAGTATCCGCCCATGCTTCTTGCCTTGTCCGAGCCTCATGACCATCATCCCATCGATGTCGTCGGTGCTCGGATCCTAGTCTAGCCCATGGACCGACCTTGCCTCCGACGTGTACGAACTGATGCGGGTGTGGACGCTCGGGATGCTGTAGGACTTGGGTGGGTCATTCGGGGTGAAGGTGACAGCGGACGTCGCCTTACCCTTGCGGGCCAGACCATATGCCATGAAATTGGAGATGGACTGCCCACCATGTGATGCTGACTGCGAGAAAGACAACAAGATGATTAGAAGAAACATGCAGAATGGAGCATCAGAGTACTAAAAATTCACGTACCCATGCTTGCTTGTACGCGACAAGGCTACGGCTGCCTTGATGGTGTGTGGGGCCTGTCGCTGCCATACGCCACTCCCGCCCCGCCTCGTGGTCCTAGATATAACCCTCCGTGAACTAGCGGCGGATCCAGGAAATATTTTAGGGGGGACTGAATAACACTGCTGCTCGATCTTAAGTCTCAGCCCCCCTATACTATAGAACTTTGCCTAAAAATTCATAGGGACTCTACAGTAATTTGCACTGATTCGGTTTGGGTAGGGGGGGCTTGAGCCCCCCCCCCCCCGCCCCACCGCTAGATCCGCCCCTGCCGTGAACCACCTATCCACGATCATCTCCCAGCAGTCCCGATATGACTCGCACCACCATGGAATTATCTACATGTCATAAAGAATTTGAGATGTAAGAAGACCAAATTAAAGCTACTTAATCTCAAAACGAATCAATATTATTCTTCTTCATTTACCTCAAGGTACTGTTCCTGGGTCAGCGTCCTCTGTCTTGCCTATGTCTTGGTGATCTTCTCACCAAGGTGCGTGGCGTAGTACTTGACGATGCAAGTGAGGCACTCCTCATAGTGCATGTCGGTGATTCGTTTCCTAGCACTTTTCACCATCACCTTCTCTACCCTGTCCTCCTATCCCTCTTCACATCTGAAAAAAGTCTGCAGACAGACACAATGTATCAATTCATTATGTCAAAAAAAGTCAAATGAATACGATGTATTGATCAAAGTTGTGCGAGCGAGACTTACCTAGAACTCTCTCCTCACCCGCTCCTGCTTATCTCCACATGCGTCGGGGGCATCTTTGTAGTGGTCCCACGATTTGGTCGGCTCAGTGTTCCCCTTGTGCGTGACAATGCCAGGGTAAAAGTGCCTACACACAAGACCCAGGACGTGGTTGGGGTTGTGTGAGTCACCAGGCAACACAACCAGCCAGTGCCTGCACAAGTCATTAACAAACATTATTAGTTTCTCTGACAATTTTCAACAGGTTATATGAAGTAGCTGTGATAAAATCTAAAGTTACTTACCTGTCCCCCTGGGGGCGGATCACTGGGCGTAGGGGAAGAAGCGGAGGCCCAGGGAGTTTCGAGGGACCTCGCAAGTAGATCCTGGCCACAAGCAGAGGAGTCCGAAACCAGCCGTGCCTCCAGCCTCGCCGCCCTGCTGTGCCTCGTCTCCCTCGTCGTCCGTCTACCGAACCAGCTCCTCCTCGTCCAAGGAGTCTGGGGTACGGCGCTGCTCCTCCGGCACGTCACGCGGCCTGACTAGAGGAGGTCGGCCCCTCCTGCTGCCGCTGCCGCTACCGTTGCTCTTGGCCCTCTGCCTCCTCCCGTCCGACGACCCCTCTTCTGCATTCGGATCTACATCATGTGCCCTCATGAACCTCAAGTTCATGTTCCTTGGCACACGACTGCCTGCCATCTTTGTTCAATCACTTGCAATTAAAAAGAAACAAACAAGACATATTAGTACATGTGTTAAAAATAGATGCTAAATACATAAATAAACACGATTACAAAATAACATAGTATTACATGTATTAGAAGTAATCATCATTATTGGGATTATCTGGATCATATGTCTCGTCATCACTATCAAAATTGTCCAAATAAATAACACTGTCTGAAGGTTCCATGTTGCCTTCATCGTCATCGTCTAAATGTAATCGCTCAAGCATTTCTATGTCCTTGGCATTTTGCACCTCATCTCCTTCTTCCTCGTCATCGACCCTTTCATTGTCTACTTCTATTCTGGAGAACAATAGGGGGTGATGCCGAAACACCATCTTGGACCAGAGCAGACCATGGAAACTAACTCATTTACGTATCTGTGGGTTGTCCAAAAAATGTGGACAATCCGAAATAGATATGGTCGCAAATATACAAAGATCTGCATACCTCCAACCGTATCTCTTTCGGATGGGAGACACCTAACTAGGTTATGCAACCAAAGACCACATATGGATAGAGGGGTTATACCTAGGGTGCCGATGAGGTCAGGGTAGCGGGGTGGTGGAGAGTCGGTGCAGTGGCGAGTCGACGCAGTGCAGGAAGACCCGCAGCGTCGACAAAGACGATCGGGGTCGCTGAGTCCCTCCCACAGGTCCTCCTGCAAAAAAGGGCAAAAATGGTTAGTGTCGACTCAAAATTTCGGCAGCACCTCCCATGCACGGGGAGGTTCCCAAAACCTACAAAAAACATGGCACAAAGGCCAACAACCACATATATACCAAACATGGGCACGAAGGCCAACAACCACCAATATATCAAGAGGAGCCATGTACTTTAGTTCTCTTTCCATGCAGATGAAAGTATTGAAGTAGTACAACAACAATTACTACTAACCCTACAACTACTACTAACAACTACTTAACTACTAACAGTACTAATACTAAGAA
>NW_027097447.1:0-40000 GCF_019320115.1 Miscanthus floridulus
CATCTGATGTTGTAAGAAAAATCTTGAGTGTCCTCCCCATTGATAAATATGGGTATATTGTCACCGTGCTTCATCAAGGTGATCTTTCCACCGCTACACCAACACAAATCTTGGGAAAGATAAATGCTCATGAGATGTATATGCACATCACACCACAAGATGGCTCATCCTCTACTAAGAAGAAAGAAAAAGACTTAGCATTCAAAGCTAGCCAAGAGAAGGGCAAAGTAAGGCTTGAGTATGAGAGCTCAAGTGATGATGAAATTGATGATGCAAGTCTTGCTCTCATGGTGAGAAGAACCACCAAGATGCTAAAGAAGCTCAACAAGAGTGGCATCAAGTTTGATGGCAAGAAGAAGTTCTTCACTAGCTCTAGAAGGAAGCCAATTTTTTAGATGGATTGCTACAATTATAAAGAACTTAGTCATCTAGCACACCAATGTACCAAGCCCAAGAAAGACAAGTTCAAGAACAAGTACAAGGGCAAGAAAGATGACTCAAGCAATGAAGAAGAAGATGAGAAGAAGAAAAACAAGCCATACAAGAAGAGAGATGGCAAGAAGAAAGACTTCCATAAGAAGAAGAAAAGTGGAAAGGCATACATCGTCGGTGATTGGCTCACAGACATTGATTCATCTAGTGACTCATCCGATGATGATAGTGACAACGAGAAGGTGGCCACCATTGTTATTGACTCTTCATCATCTTCACCGCCACCACCGTCATCATCCTCTACACACCTATGCCTTATGGCCAAGGGTGATCGCAAGGTATCAAATGATGATAATAGTGGTGATGAACATGCTAGCAATGATGATAGCGATAGTGATGACGATGAATATGAATCACCTTCTTATGATGATCTTGTTAAATTGCTAAATCAATACTGTCGGGTATCTTAGAACGGGGTACCCCAAGCAAACATCAAATGGGCCACTAAAGTCCCATTTGATGTATAAAAGCTAGAAGGTAAGCCGTGGGCCCCTCACCTGCCATGACCGAGCCCACTAGGTCCTCCTCCTCCTTGCCTCGAGCCTCGAGCAGGAGGTCTCGGCATCCTGACACAAACTCCGCCTCGCGCGAGGCTCTCCAGGGAAGGCCTCGGCAGGGAACGCCGTCTCCGCCTCGCCCGAGGCTCTCCACGGAAGGCCTCGGCAGGGGGTGCATTCTTTGTATCGCGCGAGGCGTCTCGCGCAAGGCCTCGGCAAGGAGCCCGATCTCCGTCTCGCATGAGGCCTCATTCTCTATGTCGCTCAAGGCCGGGTCATCCACAGCCCATCACCCCCCACCTCGACCGACCCTCCAGACAGCGCGTCATGTCTCATTAATGCTTCAACCACTCCTGCAATCTCAGCCGGACGATGGCTCAACGCCATAGAATGTCCGACGGGACCCAAGGTTGCATCAGTGCCATACCGGCCGGGACAGGGCATGGCGGGGATTATCGGCCACTATATCCTAACGCTGTGTCCACGATCAGCGCCATCCCGGCTAGGACAGGGCACGGCGGGGATTACCGGCCACTGTGTCCTAACGTTGTGTCCACAATCAGTGCCATACTGGCTGGGACAGGGTACGGCGGGGATTACCAGCCACTGTGTCCTAACGTTGTGCCCACGATCAGCCGCGCACTCGAGGCCTCGGCACTGTACACCAAGGTCTCGGCGATCTTGGGGTTCACGCCTGTCGAGACCCCTCCACCGTGATGCAGCCTCGGCACTGACCAAGTCTCGGCCTCGCGCACAGTCCATCCATAGTGGCTTGCAGATTCACCGCCGCACCCACTCCGAGGTAGTCCCAGGGCTCCCACGACGCATAGGATCTGATGGGACGACCACGCCGCCCCAGTGCTCCAAGGACGGACCACTCCGACGACCACGCCGCCATAGGAACAGGCTACAGGGCTTAGACATGCCGCCTCTGTTCACACGACACCGTATAGTTAGCTCATGTATCGTCCTTGTCCTCCCTTTAGGCTATAAAATGAGAGGACTTGGGCCGTTTTAGAGAGAGAACGAAGGAGGACACCTTGTAACACACACGCGCGCACATCCCTGCCGCCTGAGAGCAACGCCTCAAGCAGCCCGCACGACACCTTGCTGAGACCTGGGACCAGCTCCCTCTCTCCCTTAGCTTGTAACCCCCTACTACGAGCACTTCGGTGCAAGGAATACAAGATCGACCTCTCAGACTGGACGTAGGGCCTCGATTGCCTGAACCAGTATAAACCTTGTGTCTCTTTGCATCACCATCCGGAATTAGGAGCACGTAGAACAAATTCACTGGTTGGTTGAGGACCCCCCGGTCCGAAACACCGACAGTTGGCGTGCCAGGTAGGGGCCTCTGCATGTCAGTTTCGTCATCCCAGCAGGTTCCGGATGGCAGACCCCGTACGACCATTGCATCTCGGCACCGTGGTTTGGTTCGGGAGCCTAGAGTTCATGTCTCTAGGGCATGAGTACGACATGGTACTCCTCACTCCTCGAGCCCCACCGTCCGATGATGAAGTTACGCACTGGCAGCCTAGGCGCAGGCGGCCGCTCTCGCCAGGCACGACACGAGCAAGGCCACCCCGATGCTACGCGAATCCGGGGCGGCACGCCACCCCCCACCGATATCCTACGACCAGCTGTTGGCATAGGGTCCCTGGCTGGGGACCTGTCTAGCCTGAGCTTGGACAAAGGAAAATCGCCGGTGGCATGCGGCGATGCCCAGTCATCAAGCTCCGCTCCACCACTCCCTGAAGAACCGACCCCGGCGGAGCAGAATCTGGCGATAGCACCATCCCCATACCCCTTTGGGTTGAGAAATGCCGCCACCTCTTACACCTACACTTACACTGCCGCTCATGAGCATCCCTCGGAATGCCACCAGCGCTTCGCTCTCGACCTGAGCACCCACGCCGACTCCTCGGATGAGGACGAGGCATGGCCCGGAGTGGATTTCTCCAGACTCCACAACCCTGGGGATTTGCGCCAGTTCTTGGTCGCAAGCGACTACTGCTTCGGCTACTCTGACTCCGACGACGAAGGCACCTATGACCCCACTCGCGAGTGTTTTCACGTCGGGCTTGGGATGCCGAGGGCGGGCGAAGAGGATGAGGGGGCAGGTAGCCGTTCCCCGCTCTGCCTGGGTGCGGGCGCCGCCACACCTCCACGCGCCGTCCTGCCGGCCGCACGAAATGAGAATGTCGCTCTTGCATGACCTCAGCGCCCAGACCTAGAACAGCTCCATGAGCTCCAGGCCAAGGTCGAACAAGACCAACTCCTTCTGCAGCAGCTTCGAGACTCTCTCGAACAGGAACAGCGAGGTTGCGGCGAAGGCGGGGGAGCCCGACGGAGGGCCCGCGATGTGCATCACCGCATCCATGACGACGAAGGGAGTGAGCAACCCCCAGTCTTCAATCGCGCAAGCCGGAATGTCGCGGCTGCAGCAATGCTGGTCCACGCAATGCCCGAGCCTTCTACCACGGAGGGGCGGCGGGTCCGCGGCGAGCTCCGGGATCTCCTAGAGGCCACCGCGGTTCAGCAGGCCGAGAGTTCCGCCTCCCGACGACACGGGGACACCTCGAACCTACCCATGGCACCGCCTCGGCAAGACAGGGAAGCCCCGGCTTGTCCCGAGCCCGACCGAGCGCCGATAGCCCACAGGGTCCCCGTGCTTCTGGACCGCCTCGGCAATCGACGCGAGGTGCAAGGAGACCATGAGGTGGTCAGCAGGCGACGATGCCACGACAACAAGGGGCCCGCTCGGGGCTACCACCCACACCGAGGTGGTCGCTACGATAGTGGGGAGGACCGCAGTCCTTCCCCTAAACCGCTAGGCCCTTAGGTCTTCAGCAGGGCCATCCGCGCTGCTCTTTTCCTCGCCCGGTTTCGGCAACCAGCCAATCTCGCGAAGTACAGCGGCGAGACCAACCCTGAACTCTGGCTTGCCGATTACCGCCTAGCCTGCCAGCTAGGTGGCGTGGACGATGACCTGCTCATCATCCACAACCTCCCCTTGCTCTTGTCAGACTCAGCGCGAGCCTGGCTCGAGCACCTTCCTCCCTCGCAAATCCACGACTGGCGCGACTTGGTTAGGGTCTTCGTCGAGAACTTCCAGGGCACATACGTGTGCCCTAGGAACTCCTGGGATCTTAAGAGCTGTCGCCAGAAGCCAAACGAGTCTCTCCGAGACTTCATCCGGTGCTTCTCCAAATAGTGCACCAAGTTGTAACACCTCTAGTGTTTTGACCTAATACTAAAATTTGACATGTCATCATGTGCATTGCAAAGCATTCATTTAGTATAAAGTTTTGAATGCATTCACTAAATAAGGGTTATTTCATAAGGTTTTCATAAGGTTGTTATTTCATGTGATGTGTTTCAAAAACCCTAAATACAGATCATGACCACAGGGGTTAAATTTCATGTGATCATGTGAGGTCATATGTCCTTTGACTCAAATAACCCTAATGGGCCATGTTACTGGTCAAAAATCAAAATCTAAGAAAAAGGAAGCCAAATCAAATTTGAATTCACATTCAAATTATAAAAGTCCTTTTTGCCCCTTTTTACTAATTCAAAGTACATGAGGAATTTGGGGTTGAGGCAAAAAGCAAAGTTGGAGATTATTTTATAAGGATCAACTTTGGTATTCAAAGTTTTTCAAGTTTACATATAAAATTTGGAGTAATTTTGAAATGATTCAAATCTTTAAATGTACCCCAAATTTGAATTTCAAAATGGAGGCAGAATTGGAAAATGTTTCTTAAACCAAAGTTGTAGTACTTAAAAAATTGAACAACTTTCATTTTTGGAGATTTTCAACTTCTTTAGAAAATTTCTGAGTAATTTGAGAAATGAATGCAGTGGCAGTTCTGTAATTATTTCAAAATTTCACCTCCACCTCACTGCTTGCCGCCGGCGCCACGCGGTGTTCACCGCCGATCGGTTTTTCACCGCTTTCGCGCGCAGTGACACGCCGTTGTCACCGTGGCAAGTCCGCCGTGCGTTGGCGACACCGTACGCCTCCTTCTGGGCTATAAATAGCCACCGTCGCCGCCGTCGCTTCCATTTCTTCCCTCTGCTCTGCTCCGCCACCGCGTAGCTCCGCCGCTCGCCGTAGGCCTCGTCGTGCCGCGTCAGTCGTTCCCAGCTACGTCAACGTGGTCGCATTGGTCTTGCGCTCCTCCTCGACTTGCTCACGTCACTGGTGTTGGTCGGAATCGCCCGGCGTAACCGTCTTCCCCGTGACCGGTCGGAGCTCCGCCGCGACTGCCCTCACCGTGGCCAGGCTGCTCCAGACCATCTCCGACTGCACCGAGTCCACCATCGTGATCACAGTAAGCTCCTGAACGTGTTTATCACTTCGCTTTAGTCCCTGCTGTACCATCATCGTGTTTACGCCGTTCACCGACGTGCTCCGCCCGCCATGCCCGGTGTGGAGGTGTCTCCGGTGCACCGTATTCCTTTCTGATAGCTGAGTTCGATTCGTAGGAAGTAGAGGATCATGTAGGAGCAATCCGTATCGTCGGAGAGTCACCACCGGCGCGTTTTGCTGACCGGAATTGGCCGCGCCACCGTGCGGCTTCGTTGTGTCGCTGACAGCGGGCCCAGGCTGTCAGTGAAGTTGAGGAAGAAGAACAGTACTGATTTTTGTTTTCTGATTTTGAATAGTGCAGCAATTTGGCAATTTTGTAGGAATTTATTTACACATCCAAAAATTCTGAAAATTTTTGTGTATCTTCTGTACATGTTCTAGTATGATTTAAAAATTTGAAACTTGAAATTTGAATAAATTTTGAATGATCAAATATTCAGTCCATTAATTGAAAAATGCAAATTCCATGATTTTTGTAAGTCACTATATAACTCCAAAAATTATGAAATTTGTTTTGGTACACTAATTTGTCATGAGGTAGCTTACATAAAAATTTGGGCTTAATTGGACAAAGTTTATTTTATACCTAATGTAGACTTAATTATTTATTTAATTATTTATTCATTTAATTAATGTTTAATCAATTAGGATTAGTTTGACTTTTGATTTGATTGTTGACCTTGGGTCATTAACTTATAATGATCCTTAGTACCTTAATTAGTATTTGAACTAATATCTAATTTGTGATTAGTAAAGCTTAATGACATTTCATGTGATAACAAAATTCATTAACAAGCTAACTTGTCGAAACCCTAAGTGTTGATTAGTGTTGGATCTTGTTTTGGTCATGTTTTGTGACTAGTAGCGTTCCAAGATCCGTTAGGTCAAGTCACATGTGTGGTTCTTAATGATAGGATTTCAGGTTGGTTTTGTTGGCTTACAACTGTACCGCGAAATCAAATCGTTTGCGGGTGTTTTTACATTTTATGTACTGTGGAAGCATCATGTTTACATTATCATCATGTTAAAGCATATGTTATCATTTCGTGTAGAATCCGAGAACGAAACGATTCTAGTTGAGCAAGTTCTGGAAGAATCCCCGGTTGTCACGGGATTTGATAATTGTGGTCCTAATCCGGAACCGGAAATCGTCAACGAAGGCAAGCCCCGGTTTATGCATTAAGCCCTTACCTTGTTTACTTTGAAAAGTTATCACCTATGTTATTTATTGCATTAAGTTGTTTAATTCAAATGTTACCTACTTGATGCATTACCTTACCTTGATAATTGTTTACCATCCTTGAAGATGTTTTCGTTTATAAAGGCGTAGTGTGCTTAGTATGCTTTATGATAGGCTTTCAAAGCAAAAGTTTTGATACAATCAAAGATGGCATACTGGCCAAAGAAAGAAAGAATGTAGAATGAATTAGAGACTAGTCGGGTGACTTATCTTGAATGTTGGGTAATGTTACCGACTATGTCGCTTAAAGGCCACTCATTGTGGATCTTCTGAACGAGACACTTTGTAGTACTGGTCACATACTCCGGTAAGCCTACTTCGGCTAATCCGATACTAAGACGAATGCCCGCGCACTGGGAGTGGAGAGATGGCGGGAGTAGCGTGTACCCTCGTGGCTGGAATGTGGCCGGATTTGAGGTGTGCTGTACTCTCGGGTGGCGTGGAGACGGCTTAGTATAGGAAGATCCGATAGCGAGGTTGATATATGCAAGATTAAGTTCTACATATGTCGTGTGATAAGGAATCCCCAGCTGGGACTTGAATCAATTCGAATTGCCGGTGCTCCGCGGATATGGAGACTCGATTCATTACAGAAGCAATGTAGTACTGGTGAATTACTAAAATATGAGAAAAAGAATGGAATGGGAAGGAATGGAATATGGGAAATGTATATTTAGTTGAGATAATGAACTAAAAGAACTTAGTGGTAAACTTGAAAATAGAATGAAGGATAGTAAGCTTTTGGCAAAGAACTTTTGAATCTTGCTACATCCTTACCTTGCCCCAAATCCCTGCATCTCTAAAGTATTACACCCCGTTACGTCGGGTTAGTCTTGTTGAGTACCTTTGTACTCAGGGTTTGTTAACCCTTCTTGCAGGTGAGTCGCATGCGCAGGCTTGTTTTGGTCCCTGCTAGCATGTCAGTGTTTGAAGTCACGATGATGATGAGGAGTATGAATGGCCTTTGGACAAGGCACTAGTTTGTTTGATAAATAAAGTTAATGTAATATTATTCCGCTACTATGGTTGTATAACACTTATGGTATTGTAAGTTTGAAAACAACTGGTTTGTAATTATGTTATCTTAAGACTTCCGCTATCTTTTACTCTGGTATATATTTGAATAAACTGTTGTAATCTGCAATGACTGTGATTGGGATCCTGTTTGAAAAGAGAATCGTGGATGATTCGGGTTTCCCGAGGACACCCGACAGACCTGTTGAGTTGTTGGGAACTCGTGTACGCTATCCGAGGTCTGTTAAGACAACGATAGGTGCATGTGGGCCCGATTTCTTAGGAGGTTCTGCCACAATAAGAACATGGTAAGAGCTTGGTAAGAAGCTTCCACTTGCTATGAAAAGTGACACCACTACAACCACGGTAGTCATTTGGTAGGAATAACTTTCACCGTTTGTTCCTGTTTTTGTGTTTACAATGGCAGGAGGTATCAGACTGAAGATAACAATCCTAAGGGTTTCAACGAGTGTGTCAGCCAAGAGGCAACTACAAGCTGTTGTAGAGGATGCCTAGAAAAGGATGAATGAGGCTGTCAGGAAGGCCGTCACTGATGCACTCATTGAACTCAACATTGGCAATAGCATGGAGAGATTGGACAAGCAAATTTCCACGCTAACCGACAAGGTTACTGAGTTGGAAACCTTTGTGGCGGGCAACAATGACGTTTTCGGCAGCAACACCGATGGTCAAGACACGATGCATGATGCCGCTGGAAACATAGGTCGAGCAAGCTATCCGACAAGAAGAGATTACGACAACGTCTTCGCCGCAACACGACAGGTATGGGTGGTGTCCACCACCACCACCGTCAAGGTAATAATCACCGTGTGCCCGATGATCCTTATGCTAAAATTAAGTTCACAATACCATCTTTTTCGGGTCATTATGATGCTGAGGGATATCTTGATTGGGAGATGACGGTAGAACAAAAGTTTAGTTCCCACCTTGTACCAGAGCAGCATAGAGTTAGACAAGCTACTAGTGAGTTAAGGATTTTGCCATTATTTGGTGGAATGGGCTAGCTACATAGGATGCTTTACCTGGTACGTGGGAAGAACTTAAGGTAGCTATGTGTGATCGTTTGTTCCTCCTTCTTATCATAGTGACTTGCGTAAGAAATTGATGTGTTTAGAACAAGGAGATAAATCTATACAGGATTACTATGGTGAGCTCCAAAAGGGATTGATGCGCTGTAGTGATTATAAAGAATTTAACACTGTCAACCAGTTGTTTCAGTTTGCTATGCTTGCAGAAAAGGAATTGCAGGGGCGTGACAGTAGGGCAAGAGCAAGGTCAGCACCCAGCACCTACACGCCACGCTCGGCACCATCTTTGGGGCTGACCAAGCCAACCACTTTTCGGACGCCTCCACCAGCGAGCAAGCGACCAACAGCCTCTGGAGTTTCTGCTACACCTAAGGCGCCTCCTCCCGCACGACCTTCAGATTTAGGTAAAAATTCTTTGCAGGTGCCTACCAAGAGTTCCTCATCTGTTGCATCGACGGGACGCACTTCGGGTATTTAGTGCCACCGCTGCCATGGCATTGGCCATGTGCAGAAGGACTACCCAAGTCAGCTGGCATATATTGCTATAGACGATGGTTACATCAGCACCTCTGACATTGAGGATGAAGAAGACCAAGATGCAATGAGGAGGACGGTGAAGTCCTTGGTGACGAGGCCACGACATCCTATAGGAGCATCATTGTACAGCGGGTGCTCAGCTCACAAGTCAGCAACCTGAGAAGCTACAACGCCATAACTTGTTCTAGATTTTCTTCATCATCAGTGATCGTTGAGCACGTGTCATTATGATGGAGGTAGCTGCAACAATTTGGTGAGTTCTGATTTGGTCAGAAACTTGGCTTGACCACACGCCCCACACCCACGTCCATACCATATTCAGTGGCTAAATGATTCTGGTAAAGCAAAGGTAACACAAACTTGCAGAGTTTCATTTTCTATTGGTTTCTTATGCTGATTCTGTTGATTGTGATGTGGTACCTATGCAAGCTTGTTCACTTTTATTGGGTCATCCTTGGGAACATGATAATGATGCTACACACCATGGTAGAAGTAATAAATACACTTTTGTGCATAAAGGAAAGAAAATTACTTTGATACCTTTGACCCCTGCTCAAATTGTACAAGCTGATAGAGAACGCGCTGCTAGTTTGAATGATGTTCAATCTGAAAATCAGCAAGATGCTAATTCTATTTTCCACCTAAAAAGGATAAGTCTACATCTATTTCTAAGGCTAAGGGGATTAAATTGAAGGGTGGTGTTATGCTTGCAACAAAATGTGACTTTGCTGAAATTTCTGATGATGATATTTGCTATGCTTTGGTATGCAAACGAGCTATGGTTTTCGCTTGATGATATTGTTAGTTCGGTACCTCTTGCTATCACTAACCTTTTGTAGGAGTATGAGGACATTTTTCCAGTTGAGATACCCCCGGGGCTGCCACCTATGAGAGGGATAGAGCATCAATCGATTTGATTCCAGGAGCGACCTTGCCCAACCGAGCTGCATATCGAACCAATCCTGAGGAGACTAAGGAAATTCAACGGCAAGTCCAAGACCTTTTGGACCGCGGGTATGTACGTGAAAGCCTTAGTCCTTGTGCCGTTCCTGTACTTTTGGTTCCTAAGAAAGATGGAAGTTGGCGTATGTGTGTTGATTGTAGAGCCATCAATAATATTACTATTCGGTATCGTCATCCTATTCCTAGGCTAGACGACATGCTTGATGAGTTGTGTGGTTCTATAATTTTCACTAAGATTGACTTGCGAAGTGGCTACCACCAGATTAGAATGAAACTTGGAGATGAATGGAAAACTGCATTTAAAACCAAATTCGGGTTGTATGAGTGGTTAGTTATGCCTTTTGGTTTGACAAATGCACCTAGCACTTTCATGCGCTTAATGAATGAGGTTTTAAGAGTTTTTATTGGTCATTTTGTGGTAGTTTACTTTGATGATATATTGATTTACATCAAGTCTTTTGATGAACATATGGATCACTTACGTGCTGTTTTTAATGCTTTACGTGATGCACATTTATTTGGTAACCTTGAGAAGTGTATCTTTTGCACGGATTGAGTTTCTTTTCTTGGCTATGTTGTAACTCCACAAGGAATTGAGGTGGACGAGATGAAAATTGAAGCCATAAAGAGCTGGCCAGTTCCCCAAACAGTCACACAGGTGAGGAGTTTTCTTGGTCTTGCAGGATTCTACCGCCGCTTCGTCAAAGATTTTAGCACCATTGCTGCCCCATTGCATGAGTTGACGAAGAAAGGAGTGGTGTTTCATTGGGGAGAGGCACATGAGGAGTCCTTTGACATTTTGAAGGACAAGCTTACACACACACCATTGCTACAACTTCCAAATTTTGGTAAGACTTTTGAGCTAGAATGTGATGCTAGTGGAGTTGGCATTGGTGGTGTTTTGATGCAAGATGGTAAACATGTTGCTTACTTTAGTGAAAAATTGCATGGTCCTGTTCTTAATTATTCCACGTATGATAAAGAATTGTATGCACTTGTTCGTTCTTTAGAGATGTGGCATCATTATTTGTGGCCTAAAGAATTTGTTATTCATTCTGATCATGAATCGCTTAAGTATCTTCGCACTCAAAATAATCTGAATCGTAGGCATGCTAAATGGGTTGAATTTATTGAATCTTTTCCTTATATTATCAAACATAAGAAAGGGAAGGATACTGTGATTGCTGATGCTTTGTCTAGAAGATATACATTGCTGTCCCAACTTGATTACCGGATTTTTGGTCTTCAATCCATTAAAGAACAATATGTGCTTGATCCCGATTTTAAGGATGTGTTGCTTAATTGTAGAGAGGGACGTGCATGGAATAAGTTTATGATCAATGATGGGTTTTTGTTTAGAGCTAACCGCCTATGCATTCCAGTTGGTTCCGTTCGTCTTTTGTTGTTGCAGGAGGCACATGAAGGCAGATTGATGGGACATTTTGGTGCCAAGAAGACGGAGGTGCTGTCCACACACTTCTTTTGGCCAAGGATGAGGCGAGTTGTAGAGCGATATGTGGCTCGGTGTGCCACATGTCAAAAAGCTAAGTCGTGGTTGAACCCACATGGTTTGTATATGCCTCTTCTTGTTCCTTCTACTCCTTGGGCAGATATATCTATGGATTTTGTGTTAGGATTGCCAAGGACTAAGGGGGGGGGGAGGGATAGTATTTTTGTGGTGGTTGATCATTTTTCTAAGATGGCACATTTTATTCCTTGTCATAAGAGCGACGATGCTGTTCATATTGCTGACCTTTTCTTTCAAGAAATTATTCGCTTGCATGGTATGCCTTATACTATTGTTTTAGATTGCGATGCAAAATTCTTGAGTCATTTTTGGCGCACGTTGTGGAATAAATTGGGGACCAAGCTGCTGTTTTCTACAACATGTCATCCCCAAACTGATGGGCAAACTGAGGTTGTGAATCGAACATTGTCCACCATGTTGAGAGCCATTTTGAAGCGCAATTTGAAGATGTGGGAAGAGTGTTTGCCGCATGTGGAGTTTGCATATAACAGGGCGGAACATTCCACCACCAAGGTAAGTCCTTTTCAGGTAGTGTATGGTTTTAACCCCCGTGCTCCTATTGATCTTTTGCCTTTACCTACCACTGAGAGAATACATAGTGATGCTAGAGAGCGTGCTGATTTTATTCGTAAGTTGCATGAAACAACTAAAGCAAATATTGAAAGCATGAATGAAAAGTATAGAATTGCTGGTAGTAAAGGTAGAAAAGAGATTAAACTTGAACCGGGTGATTTGGTTTGGTTACATTTAAGAAAAGATAGATTTCCTAAGCTACGTAAGTCTAAATTAATGCCAAGAGCAGCTGGTCCTTATAAGATTATTGAGAAAATAAATGATAATGCATACAAACTTGAGTTGCCACCCGAGTTCGGGGTTAGTCCCACATTTAACATTGCAGATTTGAAACCTTATTTGGGAGAAGAAGATGAGCTTGAGTCGAGGATGACTCAAATTCAAGAGGGGAAGGATGATGAGGACATTACTCCTTCGGATGTACCAGCTGATCCTCCAACCTTCATGAAAGGTCCAATGACCCGGGCTCGAATGCGTCAACTCAATTTACAGGTGAGCTCGTTCTTAAGCGATCCTTTTCATACTTTTGAGAATAGACTACTACCTAATGATGTTATCTTGCTTAGAAACATTGGAGAGGGTCAAGAGGGACTAAGAGGACGTGGAGGAGGTGATGATGACCAGCAAGGACGTCCAACACAAGCCGGAGGCCCAGTCCAACAAGAATTTGAGTCTGCCTCGGCCTCCAGGACCAGTCTGCCTTAAACTGGTCGCCCAGGACGCATCCGGACTCCGTTTTCGATGATTCACATATGGCTGGAAAGCTAATTTGATAAGGAAGCCAATACAAGTGGTTTCACATCAAAATCTGTTCAGAATCAACGGGAATCGTCGAAACAAGTCAGCATCCAGAATCTGTCAGGGTGCTGCGACACCGTCTTTTGGTCCGTTGAACCATCTATCGAGTTTGGGCCCATTAGGGGCGCGTCTAGGGGTCTTGCACGACCCTAGAGTCTTCATAAACAGCCACCGCCCCTCCATTAGGGTTTGGGTTTTGCTTAGATTATTCTATCAAGAACAGTTTCGCCGTTCATCGGTTTGTGAGACCCCAACTCGTGAGATTAATCATTCATCTGCAATTTGGTTGCTTTCTTTCTTGTTCTTGCTTGTGTTCTTCGTTGCACAGGCAGGGATTAGCCTTCTTGATGAGGTCAACCTAGTCCATGACTTGGTTGATAACCAAAGGAGCTGTGGTGCTAAGATTGCAGGGTTCGATCTTTCGATCTGAAGCCGGATCGGTGTGTCATTCTCCGCCACAACGATAGTTACCATCACCTAACGGAAGATCGGGATCCCCGTCTCCATTACCTACAGAACGAACCATAGGATTGTCTAACGTGAGTTCCAACTCGACGTTGCTCCTACAATCCCCGGCCCTCGTGCGCCGGACGATCTCCTGCTTTCGCAGGATCTCCTTATTCTTCTTCTTCTTCTTCCGAGCCTCGGCCGCCTTCTTTTGAGCGGTCTGCCGAGCCACGCCCTCTGGTCCCTTGGGAAGGTGCGGTCGGGACTTATACCTCCCAAGCCCCTACGGAACGAACAAACCAGATCAAAGAAATAGGAAAGAGCAGAGAAAAAGCATGAACAAAAACAAGGGAACGCACCAACGTGGACGCGATCGAGGCGTTGAGCGGTATGGGTTTTCCTGCAACCGTCTCCCTGGGCCTCAGCTACAACACTCGGCTAATGCAACACCAGACCTCGTCAACCAGCAACTCCTCCGGTGATGCACGGTTCGGGTCCGACCGGCCGCCGTACTCCCACATCGGCTGCGTCCTCTCCGCCAACGGCGCAATCCGGCGGCGGTAGAGAGTGTAGAACACCCGCACTCCATCAAGGCCGTGCCTCACGAGCTTCTGGAGCTCCTCTTCGATGCCCTCCACCTTGTGCCTCCCCTTATGGCCGCAACCCCATGACCAGCTTTCCCGCTCCTTTGGCCTCCTACCGGTAAACACCGAGAACGGCGCCGCCTCCGGGTTCCTGATGTAGAACCACTCCCCGTGCCACCCCCGGTTGGAACTGCAGGGGTGTACATGGGGTATGAACCTCCTGCGCTCGGCTTCCTCTGAAGGGCAAAACCCCCCACTGGCGTGGCCTCGACTGAGCTCCCCACCATCAAGGTCCTCCTAGAGAAGAATCGCCAGAAGAGGTCCACGTGCGGCTCCATCCCGAGGAAAGCCTCGTAGGCAGTGACAAAACCGGCTATATGCAACACCCCCGTCGGATTGAGGTGTTGCAGCTCCAAATCCCACTCATTAAAGAGCTCACGCAGGAACCAATGCATGGGGTATCCTTGCCCGCGCTCATGGAAGGTAAGGAAGGACACTACCTCATCGGGACGAGGTCGTGGGAACTCCTCTTCCCTAGGGACCCTCTAGTGCGCCACCTCCTGCGGCGGCAGAAAACCCTTCTTGACGAAAGACTCCAGCACCGATTTCCTCACGGTGGATGACCTCTAGTCCGACATCTTGCTCTGGCTTGCAAAAAGGATCAGTGAGTTCTCCTCTTCTCCCTCGCTCTCTCCCCCTTCCTTTCCTAGAAACCTCCACAGCTCTCAGGAACACTCTCGACGAGCAGGAAAAAGAAAGGCAGCGGCAGCAGACGATGAACAGACAAAAGAACGAGGCGAACACCCTCTCTCTTCTCCTACTTAAAGGAAGGGGGCAGCGGTTAGGAAAGGACGTGCTGATCGAGAAGGCAAAGCAGTGGGGTGAGAAACTCTCTCTCTCTTTCCATTTAATGCAGATGGGACACCCCCTGATCGACGAGATGTGCCTAGCGTGACGAAACGGCTCCTGATCAGATGGGACATGATCGGGACATGGCCCACCACTACCGCATGACCAGCCACTACCGCACGCCGAGCACAAAAACCAAAGCGTCACCACACGCGGATGGCTCCCCGTCTCCCTAGGCGTGACCTAGAGAGATCCAACAGTGAAGTCTCCGCCGGGAGAGACCAACCGGCCTCCTGAGTCGATCGATTCACTCCGGATGAACACCTGAGATACAGGTTCCGGTCGGACGGCTCTGACTGGAGCTCTTTGAACCCCGTCTCTCAGGTCACCAAGGTGAGCATGTGTTCATTAATACATATAGTTCACACAAGGGCTAACCCACGATTGACGAGCGCAGGTACCAGCCGGACATCTCCGACTGGAGCTCTCCAAACTCCGTCACTCTAGTCGGGCAGACGCCACCACATGAAATCTCCATCGGGAGACAACCAGACCTCCCTGAGTCGATCGAGTCACCTAGGATAGATCAATCGGCCTCCTGAGTCGATCGATTCACTTAGGATAAGCACCTAAGATACAGGTAGGAAGCGAAGGGGCGCCCCATGTGGGCCATGCCGACTCTGTCTCGAATGACGAGCATGGGTCCCGGCCGGACATTTCTGACTGAAGCTCTCCGAACCCCGTCTCTCAAGACATCAAGGTAAGCATATGTTCATTAAATACAAAGCTGTTCACATGAGGACTAACCCACGATTGACAAGCGCAGGTCCCGGACGGACGTTTCCGACTGGAGCCCGACGAATCCTGTCTCTCCAGTCTTCAAGGTAAAACACTATCAAAGCCCCTCTATTTCAATTTAAAATATTCATACATCCATACGCACATTTCATTCCATACGCCTGAATCCCCTAGACGGTTAGGGCATGAACCGCCCGAGGGCTCGAGAACTAAGCATCGCACGTGTAGTGAAATGCACCAGAACGCTCTGTGTTGCGCCACAAAGTGGTCGCTTGCCTCATTCGACATGAGCAACCAAACAGAGCAAGGGGAGAAAACCGTAGATGAGCACCATGCGGCCTTCGCCTGGTCTGGCAAACCAGGTCATCTCAACCTTCTCGTTTGATCCAGAACCTCTCGCCAAGCCCATAGAATCTCCATCGAGGGGAGGCTGTCAGGCCACTCGAGTTGCTCTATGGAACGACCTAGGCATCTGTCAGGCTGCAGATAAAGGAGTAGTGGAATGCCACAAGAGGGCTATGCCGACCCCATCATAAATGATGGACCCAGATTCCGCTCGATCACACCTGTTAGCGAGCTCACCGAGCTAGTCTTCGAGCCCGAGTGATCAAGACAGGCAATGAAACTCAACCCCCCCCAGTTGTGAGGAACCGGATGGGGTAGCACAAAAACAACTCACAACCCCCATGAAGGCCCGACAGGGCTCAGGGGTTTAAATGCCATGGGACCGCGACTCCAAACTCGTGTTGATGGGATAGGTGACATCCGGCTATGGCTCTTGGGACCGCGACTCCTGAACTCGCGTCGATGGGATAGGCGACATCCGGCTATGGCTCTTGGGACCGTGACTCCTAAACTCGCGTCAACAGGATCGGAGACATCTGGCTATGGCTCTTGGGACCGCGACTCATAAACTCGCGTAACGGCTTTAGACGGCTCCACTAACTAAAACTAACTCTCCTGATCCACGGCGAGCACCGACACCTAGGTCTGCTTGCGACTCCATCTTACCCGATCCCAAGATGCTCACCGACGCCAAAGATCGAACTCTGTTGCATCCAAAACTAAGTTATTTTTCGTTCACGGCGCGCACCGACGCCAGGGCTTGTTTCAAAACTAAAGACTTCCTCATCCGGTCCCCGGTGCGCACCGACGCCAGGATCATTAAGTTCTGTCTCAATCCAATCCCCGCGCTTAAAAACACCTCGGCTGCACAACGACGCCATGGTTAAACAAAATTCCGTCTCAAACTAAAAAACATGCATACACGCCTGCTGAGACAACACCCCCAACTAGTTCAGCCTGAACCACCTAGGGCTCGGGGGCTACACCCATGGGTGCGCTCGCGCGCACCCACCGACAAGACGAAAATCCCCTAGACGATTCTATCCGAATCGCCCGGAGGCTCGGGGGCACCTGTCGGGTTCATAAACCCAGGGTCCCTCGGGGACCAGCTTCCACGCCAAGGCTTGGCCCAAGAGGACAGCCTTTTTTTCTTCTGGACTGGCCCAAGAGTCTGAACTCAATAGACCGGAGCACTCGCTTCAAGCCCTGGCCGCCATCGGCCCATCTTTCCGACCAGAGCACCTTAGGCTCATGCCAACTCTAAATGGCCTCTTTGATCAGAGCGCTGGCTTTAGGCCCCGGCCGCCTTCACATGGCCTCCGCTCGAAAAGCCTGACCTGAGGACCGCCTCCAACCTCAACCCCGTGTCTCCAACCGGGGTTCATAGAAAACCCTACTCATCGCTATTCTTCGACTGGTGCGCCAGAACCAACTAGGGACCATCCAACCGGGGACGCCCGCTCGGAAAGAACTAGAAGGCGTGCGAAGAAAGGCAAGGCATGGCTCACAAGTCAAAACCACTGTACCAGGGACCATACCCTGCACGGAACAGTGCTCTACAGCCACCCTGACACAAAGTATTGTAGGGGCCGCTAGAAACTCCCATATGGTAAGCCCCCTCCGCATGTCTCTGGACATCGATTGCGGTATGGGCTCTAGGATTTGCCATACCGGGTGAACATAGCGCAGCTCCTCACATGCCACTAGGCATCCAAAAATATTTTGTAGGTACCGGCGTCATCCTTCCTGAAGAAGATAGCTTGACCTTCCGTACACATCTGACATCCTACAGCGACATCAACAGTATTGGGGGGTGTCAACCATTATCCAGTTTACATCATCATTGGCAGCAAGGCTTAGAAATATCTATACTCTCCCTCCCTCACCTGTAAAGCCATCCCCTTCATCTATAAAAGGGGATGCGCTCCGTCCAACAAGGGGAGATCGACTTCTTCAAGCTCAGACTCACTAGATCGACATCTACGTTCCCAACCGTAGGACCACCCAGTTCCGACCGTGACCCTTCTTGTCAGAGCCGACCGAACCTCTTGTACACCCCCTTCTTCCTCCTTCTCGTTTGTACCCCCACTATAGACTTTGAGCACCTCGGCTCAGGAATAAAGTCACCGACCGACCCCGACTGGACGTAGGGCACGTTGCCTGAACCAGTATAAATCCTGTGTCATTGAGTGCTAGGCCACCTCCGATCATAACGTACAGCAAAACTACAAATATTTACTAGTTGGTCACTTTCTGCACCCACACTACCTATCTCATGATCACTTTGATAAACTAGGTTAGCACTTAGGGTTTCATCAATTAGCCAAAACAAAACTAGAGCTTTCAGGAGTGAACTAAATATCATTAATTCTCGTAACGTGGCTTGATCCCTTGCACACACACTTTCAAAATCTATTTTATAATTTTCATGAGTGACTATTGCTTTGTGTTGGTTGAATGAAATCTAGTCACTTGTGAAAATATTAGTGTCCATCATATTTTTGCCCCACATGGTAGAGTGAATGCAGTTTGAGGGTTTTTCAGTTTCCCTATGTCTGAAGTCCTGATGGTCGGAAGTCCCGACTCGCGTCGAAACTCCCGACAGTCGGAAGTCTCAATGTATGCCGAGAGTCCCGACGCAGATCTGATTTTTTGACCATGCTGAGTCGGTTGCCCGATTCATTTTTACCCGGCCCGGTCCCTTATCTGCGGTTATCTCTCCCTCCTCCCTTTTTGTCGCCCTCATTCTCTCTCCATGCGCCGCCATTGCCTCTCCTTGCGCCACCCTCACTCCTCCTCGCGCCGCCGCATCGCGCCCTGCCAAGAGCTCTGGCCCCCATTCCTTCTCCTTGCGCCGCCGGAGGCCTTGCCGGTAGTCCCGACCTTCCCGCCCCCGTTCCACCACTCGTGCCCTATTTTTTTCTCTGATTGTGGCTGTAACAGAACCGCCCAATTTATATAAGATCAAGTACGGCTGTCCCCGCTAACACGTTGACACGCGCATACTTTCACTTATATAAACCTGGTAGCCCGCCGAGTGTCCTGAAAGACCTCGGTAAATCAACATCACAACCAAGATCACGTGATTAAGCAAATACACATCACATACGTAGGGTTGTAGCGGAAATAATATTACAAATGGGTTCACAAATAATAGTACAAGTTTGGGTTTCAAAACCGATTAGTGAAAACAACATAGCTTTCAAAAGATTACATTAATATATGTTCCAAATACATTGCTAGCATAAGTGGCATCCTCAGACAAAAGCATATAGATGAGAAGTAAATATAGAATCACCGAGCCCACCGGCGGTTAGCCACCATCTTCAATAGGCCGAGAACTTCACCTGCAACATGGTGGGATAAACCCTGAGTACTCGAATGTACTCAGCTAGACTTATCCGTCATAAACCAGAAATAAAGTGACACCAAGGATTATGCAAGGCTTTATCAGTGGATCTTGCTGGACAACCTCTTTGCATAAAAGCTTGAGTAATCATTAGCATTATTAACCTATACTAGTAGTGACTTTTAGCCATTTCCTACCATCTATATTAGCACCTTTACTAATCAATCACTTGATTAAGTTGCAAACAATAATAACCATATTAGGTATTTCATGGCTCATCATCATCATCATCATCATTTAACCATATCTTTAAATTTAGTGAATCTATGTTGCCGCTGCTCAGTCAAGTTCTCACTATCCGGGAGAGACGGCGATTCGAATCGATTCCTATCCAGCTGGAGAGGTATTCCTAACACAAACCCTGCTTCCCCCATTAGGGTCGCAAACAAGTCACCTTTGGTACAATTCAGGAGTCGCAGGTACGACCAGTGCCGCAAAATTAGAGAACCACTCTGCCATGAGTGCTCGGTGACTTAACCCACCCTTGGCTTATGCCAATAGCTCTCCACACATCCTTACTGCCATCCAGATTGTGACCAACTGCTCGTGATCCCGGCCTGAGTCGAGCTACTAGGCTTCGCGGTCGGAACGACTTATCCGGCCAGCTAATTGTTAGGCTACGTTCAACATGACATGAGGATGTACAGCGTGTTGGTCCTTAAACGACATAGACGGTGGTAGATTCACACCCAAGACCTCCATGCCTTGTTGCTACACTACCGTCATCCCGTCCGGTCTCTTTTCATTATTAACACATGGTTCTTTTCTACGATAGCAAATAGAGCCAACCGTGACCAGAGCTCATCCTGCATCTCGTAGGTGACAGGAAATCACCCAACTTCTACTGGTCTAAGCGTAGCTAAGCATCATTCGATCCTACACTTAATTAGGATTCATAGGATTTTATCTGGACAAGGTAAGGATATAATGCAACAATTGGTTCCAACCAATTCCTATACTTAATGCATCATCAACAATAAAAGATACTCAAGATATTTGTAAAAACATGGGAGACTTAGAATACTCCGGGGCTTGCCTGGAATCCAACACTAGGTTAGTGTTTGTTAGACGACACTCGCTAAGTCCTTCCATCTTCGGGATAGGTTCACCATGCACCTTCCTCGGGTTCGGCTCCAACATCCCATCTGGCACGTGGTTCATCTAACATACCTAATTGAGATACACAATGCAAGTACATGAATGCCGGGAATGGTAATAAAAGATGCATCACATAAAAACATTCAAGACAAGCACAAGGCTACACCACATGACATGAGTACTTAGAGAGAAAGCTATTCACATCAAGTCCAACATAGAGATAGCAAGTACATCAAGCATGGCATATTAGTTTACTTAAGTTCTATTCAAATCACTTTAACTTACCAAGTTTAGACAACCTAATATACAATTTCTCATCTTCAGTTAAGGACCTAGCACCTAAACAATCAACAAGAACAATGCTACAAAGCATTCACACAAGCATTCATATTTCAGCCAAGCTGGGACTATACACCAGCATAGTAAACTGACCATAACTGGAGATTTACAAATCCAAATGACATGAAACATGACAATTTGGAAATCTTATGAAATTGTATACAATTCATATTTAATCATCCCAGCATGATTCCCAAGTTAAAAGGGTCAAACAGTCACATTTATCAAATCTGGTCCAGAAATTCCAGAGAACTACAATTTCTGATGACCAACTTAGAACAGTCATAACTCACAAAATATTTGGCCAAATGCCATGAAAATTTAACATAAGATGTTTAAGTGAGTTATCTACAACTTTCTTATTATCATCTTAAGATGATTCTACAGATAACAAGGCCAATTAACCCAATAAATGCATCTCTGTCTAAAACAAGGATAGAAACTGACATGCCACTTTAAACAGCTATAAATGGAGTTATACATGTCCAATAAATGTGGTTCTAGACTTTTTAGAAATCTTAGCAAATTCTAAACAACTTTGTTGCAAACACCTAAAGCTAATTCTACTATTAAGAAGGCCCCATAATAAGAACAAGGAAACCCTCTCTGGGTTTGGGCAGAAACAGCCACAGAGATTTAAGCAAGTATAACTCAAGATCTACTTAACCAAAAATCATGATATTTAGCTTTTTGAAAAGTTTAATAAAATTACTACAACTCATGTATTATCATAAAGTCATGATTCATAACTTAACTAAGCCAATTAATTCAAACATACAGGAGTATTCAGAATAGGAGCAAAGCAATATAGGTAATTTGTTATTTTTATATATCTTAAACTGTCAAGCCTAAAATATTGAAATTTTTACTAGACATCAAGAATAACCTTAGTAGAACTCCACAAAAATTTCACAATTATTTGAGCAAAACAACTACAGTTATGAAAAAGACAAGACATAACTAGTATTAAGAACCTAACTGCATAAATCTATTTTTACAGCAAAATATTTAAAATAAAACATGCCATATTATAGATCTACTACATAGAAATTTTTTCTTGGATTCCAAAAAGTCCTCAGTTACTATTTTACGATTTTTCTACAAATTACTATGAATTTTCAAAGCTGATCATTCAAATCTGCAAAATCAAAGAAAAAGGGATGTAAATCTTGCATCAGGAACCCTGAAGTTTCCACAAATTAAATCCGAACTAACAGATCCTTTACTGCACTATTCATCTGAGTCACTGGTTCGCACTTAGATCCTTCCCTTTTCTTGAATTGTTGTGCGAAGTCCCTGGCGTGGCTTTGGAACAGAGGACGCGTGGGAGCTCGCCGGAGGCGGTGCGTCGGCGATGGTGGAGTGGCGGCGCAGCATGCGTGGGCCCGTGCAAATTGGTGCATGGCTTCAGCATGGCTCGCGGTGGCCCGCAGTGGCTCAGCCACGCACAGCCGTCGACATGCAGCGGCGGCGGTGAACTGAGCAGGCGGGGGCGAGCTCTGGGGCTTGGTCGTCTGGCTACGAAGGAGGGCCATGGCCGCGTCGGGGCCCTGTCTTGGGCAGCCACATGCAGCAGTGGCCCAACCATAGCCTGCGCGAGCAGCAATGGGAGCTGGCCAGTAGAATCAATGGCGGCAGCGTCCTAGAGCGCGCGCGCGACGCTAGAGAGCGAGGGAGGGAGCGACAGAGCGAGTGAATGAGAGAGCAAGGAGGGCACTCTGGCGTTGAAAATGAGCGAGCATGGCGCCATGGCATGCATGCGCGCACGAGGCCACATGGCGCGTATCACCTGCACGCGGTCTGCCAGACCGCGAGCAAGCACTGCCAAGCCAATACCACTATGAAATTACGACTGAAACTCTAACTTTACCATCCTCTATCTCCCGATCCAGTGGTCATTTGATAACAGCTCAAGAGGCAAAGTTGTAGGTCTTTGCGAGGTGAACAATATTGCTTTAAGAATTGAGAGCTAACTCGGACCGTATTGGAATATACGGAGGTCCAAAGGATGACACCCCAAAACTAAATTCTGCAGTTCAGTTTCACACCGACTAAAACCGCATTATTCTCCCCTCTCTACTCCCTAATCTAGCCAGTTTCAGCAAAAACCTCAATAATAAAAGTTGTAGATGTAAGGGAGTAGTACAACTTCTATTAAATGTTCATGAACTGGTTCGGCCTAGTTTGGGAGATATAGGGATCCAAATAAGCTAACCTAAAACAAAAATTTCAGTTCCCAGACTTGGTAAAATTTTGAGTACTAAAAACAGCTGTAGGTTCCAAGTTTGAGCCTCAGTTTGACTTGCTTACAAGCTAATCTAGCTCTTGGTCCAAAAACAAAGTTTGTTCTACTCTACTCAAACTTCAATTTTTATTTAAGGTGCAACTCCATGCAGCACTGTAAGTGATTGGTCAACATAGGTCAAAGTAGCATCACGGTAAAGCTTAAATATGAGTTTTAGACCGATTGAGGTATTTTCTTGTCCTCTGCTCAACACAAACCCTTCATGACTCTTGTTGTAGAGTTCAATTAGAGTCATTTGGGCAAGGTTTCAAGGTTTGGTTGATGATCTAGAATTCCATTCACTTTATAAAACAATTCAGGCAAGGACATAACTTGTCATTTCATGTGACTTCTTGATTCCAAACTTCACGAAACTTTTCCATGGATCAATATAGATGGATATTGATGCGAGACACATGAAACAAGTACATCTAGCATTACTCAAGCATACTTTTTTAGAAAGGGCAGCATGTAAGCAATGGTGCATGGTCCAAGTTTAAGTGGTGGCTCATTTTCATATGTTTGACCTAACATCTCCATCACCACTTAACATGCCATGGTTGAGTTTAAACCCATTGCTTAACTGGTGACAAACACCTAGGGTGTTATAGTGGTGGACATTCAGTTTGTGTGGTGGAGATTCCATTGGTGGAGGTGTTCGCGTACGTCGATTTCTTCATGGTCTATGGATTTAGTTCCTCTTTGTCTCCTTCCTTTCTCGATTCAAGGTACACCGTGGTGTCCTAACCCTAACTCCAATGTACCTTGCATTTTGAATCTATTCCTTTTTCCTCTCTACTCCTCTATCTCCCTTGTATGAATGTATGTCATGATTTGAAGCCCCATGAATGGGATGGTCACCTTGGGCGTCGGAGGTCCCGGAGACCGTCGGAGGTTCTGACCGTCGGAACTCCTGACGTCTGGCCAGAACTTCCAGCAGTTGGAAGTCCCAACTATGGCCAGAACTCCCAACCCTAGGGTGACCACTCCATTCCCGTTTCTTCACTTCTCGATGTTCGTTCGCATCTCCTTGTATTATTTCTTAAGTTCCACTTTGTGTTCTTCGCAGTCATGGACGGTGGAAGTCCTTCATGTCATCAGGAGAAGAGGTCTAAGAAGAACTAGGACTGTGCCGCTGTCCCTAGACCATCTGGTCGCACCAAGGCGTCATATCAGCGTGGTGGTGCTGGTGGTTCTCGTGCTGCCCGTCGTCGTGACGATCAAGGGTCATCGGCTGTCGCTCCTCCTCCTGCCCCTATTGGGGATGTGCCGATGGTTGATGAAGAAGAGGAAGTGCTTGACCGTGCCGGATGCACCATTGCTGCTCTACCGACTCGCACCCCGACTCATGGTCCGAGGTTTGTCTCTCAGCTTGTTCCATTCACGGGTGTGACGCCGATCATGCGGGAGCCCGCCATGGCTCCGAATTCTGCTGGTGGATGGACTCCTCCTCTTCTAGTGGACTATCGTCATCGGGTTAAGGACATCGAGTCCCAGAGGGGCAGGAACCTTTATGCTGAGGACGAGAAGGATCTATGACTTGAGTATCGTTTCTGGCACCCCTTCCATTATGACTTTTATGATTCCATTCTATATCAGAAGTTTTTGAAGAAGAGGGAGCCACCAGTCCTTCAGATGAAGTGCATTGATGCATACTCTCTTGGCAAGTACAAGGAACCCAAGCTAGAGCAGATGGTTCAGGATATACACTCAATGGGGCTGTCCTACCTGCTAGAGTTTAGGAAGCATTGGAACAACGAGCTAATCTGTCAGTTTTATGTTTCTTATCATCATGAGAGAGACCCTACTGGTGCTGTTGACATTATTCATTGGACCACTGAAGGCAAGCATTATAAGGTGGACTTCATCACTTTCTCTCACCTTCTTGGTTTGAGTCACAGCGACTGCACTGCTACTGAGTTGACTGAGTATGACGATCTCGCTTTGGAGGAGTACCAACATATGTATCTTGATGGACACACGGCTGATGGACAAACAGTGTTTCTAAAGCCCTACTATTATGTTCTGAACAACATCTTGCGACAGATCTTGTATCCGAAGGTAGGTGACTCCACCTACCTTGGTGATGATTCACAGAAGGTGCTTCAGCGATTTGGCGATGAGTTTTAGAAATTTTCCATCAGCAGATACATTTGGAACAAGATTGGTTTTTCATGCGGCCTACCCCTTTTGGCACTTGTTGACCAAGGGGGAGTGTTAGGCTTTGATATCTTGTAGTAAGTTAGTTGGTTATTTTGTTTGGAGACTTTTTAAACCCTTAGCATGTAAGCACTTTGTCGTGTGGTGGCCACTTTGTGATGGACAAATATCTATATATGTTTGTGATGAATGATTGTAGGACAAGTCATGATTATCTATCTAGCTTATTAACTTGTGCTTGTCTCTACTTGTGATGGTGCATGTATTTTGATGGCCATGTGTTGCTTCAAATTTCTACTTTGAAATATTGGTCATCATATTCTTTTTATTTGTTGTGTGAAATAACATGTCATATTGCAATTTCTTTTCATAGATATCTATTTGTTCACACATACTTGTTGCATCCCATGGATTGCAAAATTTAGGGGGAGCTTTTGTCTTGAGGTATGCAAATCATGTATAGATGATTCTAATTGATATTCAAATTCATGCATACATCAAGGGGGAGCTCTTCATAAATTTTGGGGTTCAAAAGCTTTAAATTCTTTCATTCTTATAAAAGCCTAAGTTGGTTGTCATCAATTACCAAAAAGGGGAAGATTGAAAGTGCATTTGCCCCCTATGTGGGTTTTGGTGTATTGATGACATCCAAATTAGGGACTAATGTGATCTTAATGAGACATGTCGCAGCTATTAGTCCCATGAAAGAATCAAAGAGTTGATAAAGATGAAATGGTATCCCTCAATTCTTGAAGTTGAAAAGGCGGACGAACTCAAAACGCTCTCCAAAGGTTTTAATTTTGTTTTTGAGTTTAGGATCTACCGCACTATAAAGATGGATGCAAATTTAGTTGGTCTGAGGAAGATAGAGTGCTCAAGCATAATAATAAAATCAAAAGAGAGACACTCTAGCACTCCACGAGCACGCAGATTATTTTTCTATGACTGTTGGTGTCGGAAGTCCCGACGTAAGCCGGAACTCCCGACAGTCGGAAGTCACGACTCTTGCTGGAAGTTCTGACTCCCAGTCACTTAGCCTGCGCGGTGACTGTGGACGTCAAAAGTCCCGACATGAGTCGGAACTTCCGACGGTCAGAAGTCCTGACCTAAGCCGGGAGTCCCGGCACCTATGGTTCTGACTAACTGGCTGTCTGCGCTCGTCGAAAGTCCCGACGTACGTCGGAACTTCCGACTGTCGGGATCCCGACACCTGGAGCTTTACTAGTTTGCTTAACTGTGCACATTGGAAGTCCTAACATTTGCCGAGAGTTCCGACATTGATTTTCTCACGCAGACTTCTGACCCTGTGTGAATACTGTTTTATGTTAACGTTGGAAGTCCCGAGATCTGCATCGGAACTTCCGACGTAGATCTAAACGGTTAGATTTCTTCATGGACTATAAATACCACTCTCTTCGCTTCTAACCGTTACGGACTCATTTACAGCTGGCCCACTTCATGCTTAACAGCTCCCAAGCAACTAAAGCACCCCTCACCTTTCCCCTTTGCTCTAATCTTCGATTCCCTTAGGGTTTTGAGTGAAAGGAGAGTGGATTAAGTGAGAGCATCACTTTGGCAAGCTTGAGCACTTGATTTCTTCATCAAGCCAGTTGATTTTGCATCTATTACTCTTGGGGCTTTGCCCCTAGCCCACTAGGCGTTGCCCAAGAGCTTCCATCTTGTGGAAGAGCCTTAGGAAGTTTGTATCACCCTTCGATTTCTTAGTGGAAAGCTTAGGTGACCTTTGTGGTCGCTTTGAGAGAGGCAAGGAGGTGGAAGAGACTCTGACTTTGGTGGTCACCTCAACAACGAGGACGTAGGAGCTCCTTTGTGGGGTTGCTGAACCTCGGTATAAATCCTTGTGTCCCACATGCTTGTTGTTGTGATTGTTAGAGATTAGTTGTATTTGTTTGTCTCTTTCTCTCCTAAACTTCTATTTTAGGGTTTGGACTCGATCTACGGTTTGAAGGCATTACGGCGTCAAGGGAGTGACTCAACATCTTCACCAAACCACTAGAAAGTAAGGTTGTAAGATTATTTATCCGGAAAGCTAAATTTGGCACTGCTTTTGTAGTTCACGTAGGCATCGGAACTGCTGACGTTTGCGTCGGAACTTCTGATAACGTCGGGAGTTCCGACCCAAACGTCGGGACTTCCAACATTGACTGACAGATTTGAACTTAGCATTTGCAGTAAATTTTTAGATACGCCTATTCACCCCTCCTCTAGGCATTGTTAGATCCTTTCAGGTTCACGGTGTCTTGTGACCTAATTTCACCGAATCAGAGTGTCTTCTGGCAAAATGCTCTAAAGTGGGTGTCCTCCAGCAAAGGACCATCACTTTGGATGTCCAACAGACAATTATCCCTTGTGGCAATATGAATCATGTGCTGTCTTGGTCGGTGCATGTCTGAATCAGCAAATCATTTTGGTCAATCTGTATAGCTAGCATTGCTTTGAAGTAATACCAATATACCATGAAGCTATTGCAGTTGCAATGCTAGATATTCAAAAAAAAATCATACATAAAGTTCCATCAGATGAATAGATGCTCTTTTTTGGGTACCAATTTTCTAACTGTTTTGCATTGACTTGCTAGAACCACCAATGCCTTCTCTGCTAGGCAGTTGGCATCCCTGTTTTAAAGGGTGTCGCCTAGCGTCCAGGCGTACCCAGCTCGCCTTGGGAAAGTGGCACCAGTTGAAACCATGGTTTGGCATCCCCTTCTCTGCTAAGCAGTTGGCCTCACAAAGGAGGCCCACACAGGGTTTAACGAATGCAATACGAGTACATGAATGTCGCATTCCAAAGCCAAGAAAATATAAAACATAGAATGCAAAGCATTCGATTTAAACATGGCTACAACCTGATCGTTGTAGACAGTTGCAATTGAAAGTTTCAACAACACCGCTAATCCAAACAAGCTTTTCCCTCGTGCTCAAATCTGATCATAGAACAGGTGAAGTTGCCAAAGGAAAACAGCTGAAATAATAAAAAATGCTAGAACAACACCAAAAACGTTAGACAATTACAATTGAAAGTTTCAGAAACACAGCTAATCCAAACAGTATTTGCCCTCATGCTCACAAAACAGGCGAAGTTTTGCCATCACGATGACAGACAAGATGAAAGGAATGTACAGAAACACAGCTAATTCAAACAGTATTTGCCCTCATGCTCACAAAACAGGTGAAGTTTTGCCATCACGATGAACAGACAAGATGAAAGGAATGTATAACAATTAGATGTAGCGAGCTAGCGATTGGCAATTATCACTCATCGCTGGACTCGGCCACTGGCCATCATTATCTATGCAGCGGTTGATAAGCCAGCTAAAGCTGATTTGTTGTGAAAGAAAAATATTACACCATAGCTGATAAGTTCAAGCGAATAGTTAGTCTGTATGATTTCAGCATCGATGCACGGGTGAGCAGTTAGTAATTTAGGGTCATCAATTCATCAGATTATTGAAGAATGAGATATCTGTATGATTAGCCAGAGTTCAAAGTCATCTGGCAACATTCGTATAATTTGATTTCAATCAAAAGAATCGCATGTTCATGTAGACAGAAGAGGGACAGAAATCTATCTCCCTCACTAGTCACCAATCTCTCCTGTCACAACATGTCAGCCCTTGTTTAGTTTCTCCAAACTCCTGAAAAGTACACTATGCAAAAAGAAGATTCCCCGTCACATCAAATTTGCGGTACATGTATGGAGTACTAAATGTAGACGAAATTAAAAACTAATTGCACAGTTTGTTTTAACTTTGCGAGACGAATCTTTTGAGCCTAATTAGTCAATGTTTGGACAATAATTCATAAATACAAACGAAATGCTACAGTGGGGAATCTTTACTATGCAAAGTTTGCCCAAACTTTGCCCAACTAAACACCGCCTTAATTGATGCTCGAAAGAAGAAAGGGAATTCATATCCTCAAATCCCTCACAAAAAATGAAGATGAAGATGCCGCGGCCACTTCGTCTTCGCCCAATCAGGCTGCAGGATCTCTGCTCTCCCCTGAAACTGCCGCCTCAGCCACCTGCTTATTCTGGCCTTCGTCTGACCGCGCCGCCGCTGCCTCCTTCTGGCCTTCCTCGGACGCCGACTCCGCAGAGGTGGAGGCTAAGGCGGCTTCTTCGGCCTGAAAGGCCTCCAGGTCCTCAGCCATGGCGCGCTCGGCCCGGAGGATAGGCTCGTAGTAGCTGGCGTGCGTGTCCATGCACTTCTGCAACGCGGCCGTGACGTCTTGGCACCGCTCCACGACGTCGACGCTGGCACCCGCGGCCTCCACCTCCTCCACGCACTTCTCCCACGCGACAAACTCATCCTTGCAGCCACCGCCCTTCATGAAGAGGCAGAACCCGCACTCCCCTTGCTCCTCCCCCTCCCCCTCCCGTGCTCCGCCGGCCACCGCGGAGGCATCGATCACCACCGTCTCCGCGGCATCTGCCTCGCCGCCTCGACGAGCAGGAGCTGCCGCTGCATTGTCGGCGACGACGCCGGCCGCGGCGGCGGCGGCGGAGTGCTGGTGAGCTTCTTTGGCTGGTGTAGCGGCGGCCTCCGGGGGAGGAAGATCAGGACCGGAGGCGGCGGCGGCTGTCGCTAGGGATGGTGGGGGAGAAGAAGAAGCAGCGGCTCCCATGGAGCTAGGATTTTGGGGCTAGCAGATCGCGGCGGCTACGCGACTGCGACATTGTAAGGAAGAAGGGCGAATTCCTTAAAAAAGTTGGCAATACCCAGTTCAGCGCCACTGCTTTAATTTTTTTTTTGTGTCCTCCATGCCACTGCCGTTAGTTTGAGCTTTAACGGTGTCAAACTGCAGATGTGAAAAGTCGAAAATACCATTAAGTCTAAATATGTCATTAATTTTTTTAGCATCTTAACAACTTCAAATGAAAAAAACTCAAAACTAGAAAGTTGTAGATCTCGTCGAGATCTATAATTTTCATATAAAAATTATCTTCATTTAATTCCGTAAAAAAATATGATTTGATATGATTAATATATCTTAGAAAAATCATACCTTTTTTGCGGAATTAAATGAAGATAAATTTTATATGAAAATTATAAATCTCGACGAGATCTATAACTTTCTAGTTTTGAGTTTTTTTCATTTGAAGTCATTAAGATGCTAAAAAAAATTAATGACATATTTAGACTTAAGGGTATTTTTGACTTTTCACACCTGCAGTTTGAAACCGTTAGAGCCTAAACTGATGGCAGTGGCGTGGAGGGCACAAAAAAGTTGGAGCAGTGACGCTGAAGACCGCTAAAATTTTCCAGGGGCTCATGAGACATTACGATCTTTTTTAATGGCACACAAGGAATTCCCCCAAGAAAGAAAGCTAGCATTGCGATTTGTATAAGGGTTAATTGGAATGGTGCCATTATAATTCTGCGAGTTTAGGAAAATACTATTACAATTCATGATATTGGGTTATATTTTCATAAATCTTTGAAATATACCATTGCATACCCTTTCGATCAATGATCTGAATTTTTGGACCAAACTGCCCTCATCTTCCTCCTTTGTCCTTCCAACCTCTTCCATTTTCTACGAGCTGACCAGCGCCTAGGCATTGCCAGCTGCAGTGCCACACCTCAGCTCGTGTGTGTGCCTCCTCACGCCACCATGCTCGCCGGCCCGCCACCGTGGCTGCGTCGGCACCTGAGCCCAGCCCAAACATGCAGTGCCTTTCAATGTCGCCGTAGCCACTGCAAATCCATGGAAGCTTGCTCTGCCCAAACACGCTTAGGACTCCTTGCTCCACTCATTCTAGCTCCCTGCGGCGGTGGCCAAGGAGCATGACCGGCTTACCGACGTCTTCCATGACGTGGCCATAGGAGAGTGGTTGACGAAGCCGAAAGCGCACCACGATGTGCCCATAGGTGCTCCGGCTGTACCACTGTAGCTCGCGCTCCTGCCTCGCGACCAGCACAGCCATGGATGCGGCTGCTTCTTTCTCAGGCTTGTTGCTGAAGCGGCTGTCCGCGTTGGAGGCTTAGAGCTGGAGAGAGTCCGTTGCTGAAACGTTTGAGGCTCTGTGCTGAGTGCCACAGGGACGAGCTGGAGCACGCCGTCCAGGGGTAGGCCGATGTGCCGGCATGTCGCGGATGCACCATGGTGGTGAACCAATGAGAAGTGGGAGGCGCAGGGATGCCATGCGCTGCTGCAGTGGTGGGTCGGCGAGCAAGCTGCTACGAAGCCGACGCATATGAGTGAGGGTGCGGCGTTGCATGCCCCCGGCCATGCATGGCTGTGTCGAGCTCGTAAAAAAGAGAGGGAGCTGGAGGAAGAAGAGGGCAATTTGATCTAAAAATTCAAATAAATGAGTTGAAGGGGTAAGCAGTGGTATATTTTGAAGACATGTGAAATTATAATGGTACGCTTCAAATATCACGAATAGTAATTGTTGGTGCGGAAAGTGACCAACAAGTAAATATTTGTGGTTTTGCCGTACGTTGTGATCGGAGGTGGCCTAGCACTCAATGACACAGGGTTTATACTGGTTCAGGCAACATGCCCTACGTCCAGTTGGAGTCGGTCGGTGACTTTATTCCTGAGCCCAGGTGCTCAAAGTTTACAGTGGGGTTGCAAATGAGAAGGAGAAAGATGGGGGTACAAAAGATCCGGTCGACTCCGGTCGGAAGGGCCGAGAGCGATAGGAGCTCTGCTATGAGCTAAGTATTCAAGCATGTGCATGAGGTCCGAACCTGACGGTTCTATGGTTGTGAGCTAGTGAACTTGATCGGTCTAATGAATCTGGAAGCCCTTGAATCGATCGGGATTAACTTAGCTTCTTGGGAGAGAACGCATCCCCTTTTATACATGAAGGGGATGGCCTTACAAGTGAGAGAGAGAGTACGTATGCTTCTAAGCCTTGCTGCCCACGCCGGTGGGTACAGGATGATGGTAGGCGTCCATAATACTGTTGGATGTCAGATACACGTGGAAGGTGGTGTTGTCTTCTTCGGGCATGGCAGACGTCGGCGCCTGCCATACTGTTGATGGCTGAGGCATGCAAGGGGTTTTTTTTACTATGTTTATCTGGTACGGTAAAAGCCGGCGCCCACAACACTGTCGATGCCTAGAGGCATGTGGGGGGGCTTATTGTATGGGAGTTAATGGCGCCCACAATACTGTAGTGGAAAATATCGACGCCTACAACACTGTTTGTGTTAGGGAGATTGCAGAATATTGTTTCTGTAGGTGTACAGGGTACGGTCCCTGGTATCATGGTTTGACTTGTGCACCCTGCCTTGCTTTCTTCATTTGTTTCCCGGTCCCTTTCGAGCGGGCGTCCCCGGTCAGTTGGTCCCAGTCGGTTCTAATCACGCCAGTCGGAGATGAGCTATGAACAGGGTTTTAGCGTATCCCTAGTTGGAGACACGGATCGGAGTCGGAAGTAGTGCTTTTGGCCAGGCCTTTCGGTCGGAGAGGATGTCCAGAGGCAGGCTTGAGATCGAAGCGAGCCCTCCGGTCAGAGAGGTGGGTCAGAGTTGGAAAACAGGCGTTGCTCCTCCTCGGCTAGACCTTCTGGTCGGTGATTGGATCGCCCCTCTGGCCTGTTGTCCAGATACTTGGGCTGGCCCATGAGTTGCGTGTTGTCAGCTTGGGCTGAGCCTTCATTGGGAAGCCGGTCCACGAGGGACCCCGAGTTTATGAACCCGACAGGAGCCCCCGAGCCCCTGGGCGATTCGGGCATAATCGTCTAGGAGATTTTTGTCTTATCGGTGGGTGCGCGCGAGCGCACCCACGGGTGTAGCCCCCGGGCGATTGGGGTAGAATCGTCTGGGGGGTTTTCGTGTTGCCGGCGGGGGAAGTTTTTTGTTTTGTTAGTGGGTGTGCGCGAGCGCACCCACGGGTGTACCCCCTAGGCGATTCGGGCAGAATCGTCTGGGGGTGTTTGTTAGCGGTCGTGTGTGTGTGTGTTTTAGTCGAGATGGAATTGTCAACCAAGGCGTTGTTGCGCAGCCGAGGTGTTTTTAGATTTTTGGGATCGGGTGAGGTAGTGCTCGTGGATCTTGGCGTCGGTGTGCGCCGTGGGATCTGGTGAGGTAGAGCTCGTGGATCCTGGCGTCGGTGCATGTCGTGGGATCAGGCGAGGCAGTTAGTTTTAGGGATCGAACGAGGTGGAGCTCGTAGGTCCTGGTGTCGGTGCGCGCCGTGGGACCGGGTGAGTTAGTTAGTTTAGGGATCGGGTGAGCCAGGGCTCATGGATCCTAATGGGGCAAGTTTGGGGTCATAAACCCATGTGTTTTGGGGGTACAGTCGAAGCGTAGCCGGATGGGGCGAGTTTGGGGTCGTAGACCCAGGTAGTTTTGGAGTGCAATCGAAGCGTAGCCGGATGGGGCAAGTTCAGGGTCGTAGACCTAGGTAGTTTTGGAGTGTAGTCGAAGCGTAGCCGGGGGGTGAGTTCGGGGTCACAAACCCAGGCGTTTTGTGTCTTTAGCCCACGAGCCTTGTAGGGCCTTAGTAGGGGTCGGTGTGAGTTGTGTGCGTTACCCCGTCCTTGGTTTCTCACAACTAGAGGGGCTGAGTTTTGTCGCTTGTCCCGATTGCTCGGGCTCGAGTGACGTGCTCGGTGAGTTCGCTAAAGGTATGATCGAGTGGAATCCAGGTCCATCGTTCATGATAGGGTCAGCATAGCCCTCTTGTGACATTTCACTGCTCCTTTACCTGCAACCCGGTAGATGCCTGGGTCGTTCTGGAGATTGACCCAGGTGGCCTAATGGCCTCCCCTCGATGGAGATTCTATGGGCTTAACAGAGGCTTAGGATCGAATGAGAAGGTTGAGATGACCCAGTCTGCCAGACTGGGCGAGGGCCGCATAGGGCTCATCTACGTTTTTCTCCCCTGGCTCTGTTGTTGCTCATGTCGAATGAGGCAACTGCCGTTTCGTGATGCAACACGGAGCGTTGTGATGCATTTCGCTGCACATGCGATGCTTAGTTCCCAAGCCCCTGGGCGGTTCAGGGCCCGAATCGTCTGGGGGTCACGGGCGTATGGAATGAATGCACGTATGGATGTATAGAATGATTTATAAAGAGATAGAGAATGTCGGTAGTGTTACCTTGATGACTCGAGTGACGGGGTTTGGAGAGCTCTAGTCGGAAATGTCCATTTGGGACCCGTGCTCATCGTTCATAACAGAGTCGGTCATGGCCTACATAGGGCGTCCCATCGCTCCTTACCTGTCTCTCGGTGTCTTTTTCTGAGCCGTTCGATCGACTTAGGAAGCCTAATGGTCTCTCCTGACGGAGATCCCATTTTGGGTTTTTCTAAGTCCCACCTGGGGATGTGGAGAGCTGCCTGCGTGTGGTGATGCTTCGGTTTTCATGCCTGGTCATGCGATAGTGGTGGGCCATACCCAGGCCATGTCTCGTCTCACCAGTTGGCGTTACGCCTGAACAGGCATCGTTTCGTCGGTCAGCGTGCGTCCTATAGGTCAGGGTGTGTCCCATCGTTTTCCATTCGCATTGAATGGGGGAAGGGAGAGAGTTTTTTGCTATGATCTTTTGCCCCTCTTCGACTTGTCACGTTTTCTCCTTAAATAGGGGGAGGGAGAGGGCTCTCCGTCGTAGTCCTTTGCTTATTCTCCAACTATTGTCTTTCCTCCTTCTTCCTCCTCACCGAGAGTGTCTGTATGCCATGGCGGTTCCTGAGTGAGAGAGAGGGTAAGTGTGGGGGTATGGCCCCCGGTATCCATAGGACAAGACATGGGCCACACCATTAGAGGTGGCCTAGCCCACAAGATCAAGGCATGCACGGCGCTGCTCGGCATGCACCGTAAGATATTGTATAGTACCAAATAGGCTACTTTCCTTGTAACCCTACCCCTCTAGAGTATATAAGGAGAGGCAGGGGTCTCCTAGTGGACACGATCGATACATCTCATACTCAATATATTACATCAAAGACATAGGACATAGAGTATTACGTCGATCAGACGGCCCAAACATGTCTAAATCACTGTCTCTACGCCTTGTGTAACCATCCGGTTCCTAATTACGCGCACCTCCACTGATCAATCTACCTTAGTGGGATACCCCTCGGAGGACTGTCGAGCATCTTTTGTCGACAGTTGGCCTAGGTAGGGGTGTGCGTTTGATCCATGACAAACCAGATGGACCTCAAATCAACAACGTGTTCTCGTCATCAATCTCGTGGAGATCCATGCTGGTCCACAACGACGATTCATCGCTGGCTACATCAGCCCCCACGATAGCAGATCCAATCTTGAAACCACCTCTAAGGTCACCTTCATCAACAACTCGCCGCCCGCTTCCTCGCTACCAGAGGAGGTAGATCAACAATGATGATCTGATCATATCCATCGATCGAGTCGGTCTGAAGCTCACCAATTGCCTCCCCATCGCCGAATCAGCTCTGGACACTCTGGTTCAGCACCGACCACCCTCTGATCCAGATCTATTGGAGGCTGCTCGGGAAACTCCAGGGGTTATAGCCCTACCCTTCGGGTTCACCAACACTGCCACCGCTTACCAACATGCCCTGAGGGGCAGATTCGCCGACCAGGTTGAAGACGTCCATCCTCTCACCGACCCGATAGCGCCATACGCCGCCGACCAGATGTTCTGTCTAAAGCTAAGTCATGCTTTAATATTTTCTTAAATATTCTCCAATCTTCATTAATCGCCATGATGTTTCTCCGAGCTGTTTTCTCCATGTTTGCTCTCCAAATGATTTTCCGAACCCTCAAACAGTCCTATTGATGCTCGGATGCCTCCAGAGATGGCCCTGTCTCCAGCTCCTCCCTACACGTGCACGAGCGTCTGCCCTCTGTGTTATGGGTGGTCGGCAGTGGCTCCTTAGCGATGCATGTTCCTCCTACACGTGCACGGGCTCTGCGCTCCATGTTATGGTTAACAGGCTAGCTAGAGCTGGAGACTCAGCTACACACTAACTGTTTGGGTGGTTTATATTAAATACATCTTCACACCAACTAATCGCCAAGCTACTTACGCTATTTCATTGTCATTGCTGATTTTTCTCCAGAGTTCATATATTTTTACATCATGTACTACCCGTTCTACATGTTTGTATTGCAGGATCATCGTCCAAGTGATCGGACCACCTGGTGCTCGGACTTCTCCACTGATCAACTGGTTGGACCGCTAGGTTCATCGACTTCATCACCGACCAGTTGATCGGACTATTTGCCGGTCGCTTCTAGTCAATGCTCACTTCATCACCGACCAGTTGACCAGACTGTTCGTCGCTCGTGCTTCATTGCCAGATACGCCGGGGACTCCTCGGCGCTCGGTTTCTTCGTGCTCAAGGACTAAGTGGGCACACTTCACCACACAGACATCGCTAGCTACGCTAGTGCTCGGACCTCACCAGATTCGCTGAGAACTCCTCGGTGCTCAGACATCGCCAGCTACGCCGGGGACTCCTTGGTGCTCGGACATCGCCAGCGACGCCGGGGACTCCTCGCTTTTTGGTGCTCGGTCATCGCCAGCGACACCGAGGGCTCCTCACTCCTCGGTGCTCAGCCATCGCCAGCGATGCCGGGGGCTCCTCGCTCCTCGGTGCTCGGACATCACCAGTGACACCGGGGGCTCCTCGCTGCTCGGTGCTTGGACATCGCCAGCGATGCCGGGGACTCCTCGCTTCTCGGTGCTCAGACATCACCAGCGACGCTGAGGACTCCTCGCTACTCAGTGCTTGGACATCGCTAGCGATGTCGAGGACTCCTCGCTCCTTAGTGCTCGGACATCGCCAGCGACATCGGGGACTCCTCACTCCTCGATGCTTGGACATCACCAGCGACGCCAGGGACTCCTCACTCCTCGATGCTTGGTCATCGCCAGCGACGCCGGGGACTCCTCGCTCCTCGGTGCTCGGTCATCGCTAGTGACACCGGGGACTCCTCGCTCCTCGATGCTCGAACATCACTAGTGACGTCGGGGACTCCTTGCTCCTCGGTGCTCGAACATCGCCAGCGACACTAGGGACTCCTTGCTCCTTGGTGCTCAGTCATCGCCAGCGACACCGGGGACTCCTCGCTCCTTGGTGCTCGATCATCGCCAGCGACACTGGGGACTTCTCGCTCCTCGGTGCTCGGACATCTCTAGCGATGCCAGGGACTCCTCGCTCCTCAGTGCTTGGTCATCTCCAGCGACGCTGGGGACTCCTCGCTCCTCGCTGCTTGGACATCGCCAGCGACACTGGGGACTCCTCGTTCCTCGGTGCTCAGACATCGCCGCCTACACCGGGGACTCCTCGATGCACGGACATCACCGGCTATGTCGGGGACTCCTCGGTGCTCAGACATCGCCGGCTATGCCGAGGACTCCTTGGTGCTCGGACATCGCCAGGTACACCAGGGACTCCTCGGTGCTCAGACATCGCCACCTATGTCGGGGACTCCTCGGTGCTCAGATCTTGCTACGTCTCATTGGTGTGCTATCAAGCTGCTCCATGCTGTTCGGATCAGGGTGTTGATCTTGGGTAGCATGTCTGGGGTCTTGATACGCGCATGTCAGACGACGTCAACAAGCTTTTAGACTTCTTTTTCTTTGACCCTGCTACAAGATTCATTCTTCATCTTCTAGTAGGCTCGAGGACTAAGTGGGCACACTTCACCTTGCGGTGAATGTGCTTGTTCTCATCTTGAGGCTATGCCCGAGGACTGGCTGCCTGCTCGGCTGGTCTTCTACTTTTTGACCCTGGCACCACGTCACTACGTCACCTACTGTCAGGCTCAGGGACTAGCTATGGGGGTATGGCCCCGGTATGCACAGGACAAGACATGGGCCGTACCATCAGAGGTGGCCTAGCCCACAAGATCAAGGCATGCATGGCGCTGCTCGGCGTGCACCGCAAGATATTATATAGTACCAAATAGGCTACTTTCCTTGTAACCCTATCCCTCCAAAGTATATAAGGATAGGCAAGGGTCCCCTAGTGGACACGATCAATACATCTCATACTCAATACAATACACCAAAGACACAGGATGTAGCGTATTACGTCGATCAGACGGCTCGAACCCATCTAAATCACTGTCTCTACGCCTTGTGTCACCATCCGGTTCCTGATTACGCGCACCTCCACCGATCAATCTACCTTCGTGGGATACCCCTCAGAGGACTGCCGAGCATCTTTTGTCGACAGTAAGCAAGGGGGAGGACTTACAGATCCTTTTGGGAATCTAGAGTGCGATGTCGAGCTGGAGGCTACTTGGGGCGGTGCTGGCCGTCTTTGCCTGAGAAGGGGTGGCTTCCACCGAAGGGGGTGGCATGCCGGATTCATCTGCAAGGCCTTCTTCGGGATGGAGCCGTGTGTGGACTTTCTTCGGTGGATCTTCACTGGGCGAGCCTTGTTAGAGGGGAGGTCACTTAGGATTGTGCTGGTGGAGGGTTCCATGCCTATAGCTACCCAGGTTGGCCAGTTCATAAAGTTTGATGAGATCTCTTCCAGCCATGGTGGCCATACCTCAGTAGCGGCATCCCTGCCCAGGAGCTGCCTTGACTGCATGAGAAGGTTAGGAGCTCCATGCTCTTCTACTAAGCATCTATGGGTGCGATGCTCTTGAGGTACCCGTTGCATTCACCAAAGTTGAGGGGACAGAGCCAGGCATGTCCCTTGAGGTACCTGTTGCGCTCGCTGAAGTCGAGGGAACGGAACTGGGTGGCGGTGGTTATGTCCGACAGTGTTCAGGTGATGTCATCAAGCGGCCGCAGTAGTATTTTGGAGTAGTAGTAGAAAATGTAATAGTTAAGTTCGTGGGTGAGTCCCCATGTGAATAGTTTTTTGTACTAATGAATACATTAGTGTTGCTTTTGTGATAGAATCACTATCCGTTCCTTGTTTTTATCCTAGCATAGCTATTGTTTTTGTCCTTTCTTTTTCACACCTGCCCGTTAGTTTCGTATGCTACAGCTTTTTAAGAGCCTGGGCATGGCCCGCGGGGCTCAGCTGCTTGTAACCGTAGGTCATGGCGGGGTGCGTTCGGTTAGGAGTAAGAACAAAGTTATGTAGGACAATCAAAGGAAAAGGAAAGTGCTTCCGTTTAGGGATGAAATTGTTTACCATGCGATAGTAAAAAAGAGAGAGGTAATATTTAGTATTGTACCCTCATGGAGCCCCCGAGTGACCTAGGCTAAAAGTGTTCAGGCTGGGGTGCTTTACAGGAGCAAGTGTTTGACTAAAAAGGCGGTAAGACCAAATTTAGGGGAAAAACAACGTAGCTGTTCAATGTTCCAAGTGTTGGTAAGAACGTTGCCGTTGTCGTCCTCCAGTCGGTAGGTGCCTGGTCGGATCACTTCGGTCACTGTGTAGGGTCCTTTCCATGGTGGAGAGAGTTTGTGTTTTTCCTTCTTTGATTGGGTTCTCTAGAGTACGAGATCGCTGACTTTGAGTATCCTCCCCCTCATCTTCCTTTCGTGGTACCTACGGAGAGTTTGCTGGTAGCGAGCGGAGCGGATGATGGTTGCCTCATGGGCCTCTTCGAGCAGATCGATTGCATCTTGCTAAGCCTCCTCGGCTTGGTCATGGTCGAAAGCCTTCACTCTTGGGGCGCCGTGGTCGAGGTCGGAGGGTAGCACCGCCTCAGCTCCGTAGGCCAGGAAGAAGGGTGTGAACCCT
>NW_027097448.1:0-24902 GCF_019320115.1 Miscanthus floridulus
TTGAATAGTATCATGATTTCAAAGTACATGTTTGACTAAAGTTGAACTAGGTGTTAGAGACCTTGCACGAAGGAGTTCACTAAAGCAAAGTTGGAGTGTTTGACATAAGGAACAACTTTTATTTTCGGGTCATGGACTGATTTAGCTCTAACATGCTTGATTAGGTCCCACAAAAATCAGTAAAACATTCATTGCAACACTTAACAATATTTTTCTAAGTCTGATACCCTAACCGTGCCTGACAGCCGATCTTTGGGATGACGTTACTCCTTAACCGTTGTGAATTAGGTCTTGATCGTTTAAGAAGAATTACAGATGGGTACATAGAGCTACAACTTTTGTGTAGATTGTGTGCACTAATACCTCACGGATAGAAGATCAAGCTCCACGAAAGTACGTCGTCAGGCACTGCATCGCGCGACTGACGAACTGAATCGGCTGATTCAGTGGCCGACCGCCGTCAGGCAGTGGCCGCCGCGTGGAGGAGAAACGGCCGCGCGTCGCTCTGCTCTGCCCAGCCAGGCCACGACGCGCCCAAGCGCGCCTTCATCACACCAGCGCCAGCCCGCACTCAGCGCGCTCCCATTTCGCTTCTGGCTTCCTTTTCCTTCCTCGCTGCAGCAGCCGCCGAGCGCCCGTAGCTCCGCCGTCGCCATAGCCGCGCACAGCTCGCGCCTAGCCATCCATTCTTCACCGCCAGCAGCCACAACTTAGCTCCCTAGCGACCCACTGCTTCTTCCCCGTGCTCCGCTGGCCGTGGATTGGTAAGCCATCGCGCGCGTTTAAGCTCGCCGGAGTTCCGCCGTGAGCTCCGTCTCCGTGGCCACGTCGCCACCATCCATCCCAGGCCGCGTTAGGGCACTAGGTAGCTCTGCCGTAGCTCGGTGATGCTCGGCGCAGCGTCCGTTCGAGCCACCGTAGCCCACACCGGCGTACCACCGTGGTCCAGCTCACGCCGTTCCGCCATGGTCGCCGCCGTCAGCTCTAGGGTCGGCAATAGGAACCGGCCAAGTGGCTCAATCGCTTCGCTAGGTCACGTAGGTCGTGTAGTGAAGATGTTACCGCCGGCGAAGCTCGCCGTCGACGAGCCGCAGCCGCGCAGTGCCCAGCAGCGCCGCTGCTCTGCTTCGTGTCACTGACGCGTGGGGTCCCATGACCAGCGGGTCCCACCGGTCAGCGACAGCAGTGTTGTAGGCTAGTTCAAATATTCCAGTTTTTGATTTGTTGTGTGAATTTTGTATCTTTAGTTTGGTAGCTCCTAAAATTTTGAAATAAATATGATTGTGTTGCTTAGGAAGTGTAGTATTTAAGAAAAATATGTTCTTGGGTTCAACAGTAGAAATTTCTGAAGATTTAAATAGGGATTTGAAATGTGCTTTTGAATGCATTTAAATTTGTTTATTTTATATCTAGAGTTCCTGTGCTCCAAAAATTATGAAATTTTTGTGGTAGGCTATTCTTGTCATATATGAACTCTAGTAAAAATTGAGGATCAGTGCATGTGTATATCTATAGTTATAGATTTTTATTTTATAAATAGTGAATCCTTGTATAAATTTTAATAAATTAATTATGGATCTAAAATTCATGAAATTTGTTGGAGGGTATACTAGTACCCTAAAGATGTTAAGAAAAATAAGAAATCTATTGCTTGACACTTTTCAATAGGATTTTCCATTTATGCTATTTCAAGCCTTGCTTCCTTATCATTTTTGTATAGAATGTTCTACTTAGTAAAATGACATGAAATTTTTATAGTAGTCCTTTGATAGAATTAGTAAGACTCTGTAAATTTTTGAGAATTTATTAAGCACATCTGATATTTATTTATTATTTAACCTAGATATCTAAATAAAATAATAAAGGCAATTTAATAAATAGTTTGGGCTTCACCATTATATCATCTTAACTGTATTTGGTATGCTTAAACTGTTGGTAGGTTCTAAGTTGTCAAATTTTGAATGATTACATGAAGTAGGAGTATTATTACTTTATATTGCATGTTAAATAGTTTCCGGACTGATTCTAGAGTGTGATGAGTTGCATGTTGAAACTGATGTGTACTGTAAAAATGGTTGATAACAAAGTTGTAGAGAATTTGATAAGCTTTCCAGAAAGTCTAGGATCACTGTTTTTGGATTTGTAGAACTCCAGTTATGAGTAAAACAAGTAGCTACTGTTTGTGGCATAGTCGATGCATTGTAGAAGTAGTTAAGTAGTAATCGAGAAGAGATATGCACCTACTCAATAAACATGATGCACTTGTTAACATATATGCATTCGTAATACTTATGCCATACTCATGCATCTAGGATCAGAGGAAGAGATCACGTTGCTGGAATTCGAAGAAGCAGAGGAAGGGAACCCGCAGGAGGATCCGCAAGCCGCAGCTCCCGAAGGCGTGGAGCAGAACCCTGAAGAGCTTTCGTAGTGTCCTGACCATCGCCCTACTTCCTTTCTGCGAGGCAAGCCCCGGAGCATTATAAGTCTCCCAGTAATTTACAAATGTTTAATTACGTATTTATGATTGATGCATTAGGTTATAAGAGTTGAATGAAACCACTTGATGCATGTACATTCCTTGTCCAGAAATTACACCTTTAACCGGTATAGGTCCAGGATCGAATATATGCTTAGCCATGCTTAAACCGGTAGAAGTTGGGTGATTTCCTGTCACCTGCGAGATATAGGTGGATACCGGAGCACGGTTGGTTATAATTGTTATCATGGAAAAGAACCATGGTTAATGTAAATGGAGACCGGGCGGGATGTCGATAGAAAAGCAACAAGACATGGAGGTCTTGGGTGTGGATCTATCCCCGTCTGTGTCGATCAAGGACCGTACCGTTGTTGGAACTTCTGACAAGATTGAACGCATGCCTCTCACTTAGCTGGCCGGATAATTTGTTCCGACCACGAAGCCGAGTAATTCAACTCAGGCCAGGAACCGTTCTGTTGTGCGCTCCTTCCGAGGAACGATCAGATTGAGCCCAAGGGCAGGCTTGGCCTGAGCATCCTGGCATCTGGTGTTCCAGATTGTGCGGCGCGGTACGGACCCGCGAAATGTGTACCTGAGTTGTATCAAAGGTGACCTAAGGCTATCGTGGCTGGTAGACCTGGGTTTGTGTTAGGAATAAACTCCCAGCTGGTTGAAATCGATTCGAATCGCCGTCTCTCCCGGATAGTGAGAAACTTGGCTAGCTCCAACATCATAGTAACTGTGTTATGAAAAATGATGGTTCGGAAAAAATTGGAATTTCAATACCGGCTATGGTTACTATTGTATGCTTCTAAATGATATACCACATGTTTGGCACAGGATAGTTGCTAATCTAGAAATGATAGTTATAATTAACTTGATAAAGGAATCGTAAGTGTACAACGGGTAATTGCCTTTTTCGCAAAATGTTGCCAAGTTACGCCCACTTATACAGCCTTGCATAATCCTTGGAGTCAATTTATTTCTGGTTCATGACGGGTAAGTCTAGCTGAGTACCTTCTCGTACTCAGGGTTTATTTTCCCATTGTTGCAGATGGCACTGTGTATCATGGTTATTGCAAGAGTTGCTTCTATCCCGCTATGGATGAGGAGTAAGCCTTGGGCAGGCTTCCTTAGTAATTCCTATCTTTGCTTTTGTGGACTGTGATCTGGTTTGGCACTGTATCAAACTATGTTGGAAACTTTATCTTTGAACTTATTTGCTTCCGCTTTATTTATCAAACTCGGTTTGTAATAACTTTTATTCGTACTCTGATGATGAAAAGTATCTGTGAACTTTATGTAATATGTGGCATGTATGTTGAATCCTGTACGATCTTGGTTGTTGTAAATCGTTTATCGAGACCCATCATGGTACTCGACGGACTACCGGGTTTATATGGGTTCAAGTATGACAGTGCGACCGCTTGCGGAGTGCCATTATACTTGTATTCTTATAAATTGGTCGGTTCTGCGATAGCTGGCATCAGAGCAAGATTCAACGTTAATTGTCACAAGTGTATTTAAAACAAAAGTTTTTGTTTTCCAAAAAACCTTCTCTAGCAACTAATCGTCAAATAATAGGTATTTGAAATCTAAAGTGTGCCAATGATCACTTTCCTTATGCCCAAATTAAGGACTATTAGGTGGCTATTTAAGTACTAACATGGGGGTTTTTACTTCGTCGTCCATATGGCGTGCTATAGTATGGATGCCATTCACTTGAGTGGTAATGTATGGATCAAATGCCTCTACGCCAAGGTAAGATGAGTGTATGACTGCAAGATGTGAGCGTGCGGTCGGGAAGAGTTAGCTGTGGTACGGCTATGTATGCATGCTTGCATGTGTATATGGTACGTATTTAATTGTGGGTTTAAATGCTTGTCGGGTAGATTGATACGGAAGTATATGTATGGGTATACATATATGAAAGTATTTACAATTACATTCTGCATATTTCAATATGGGTTTAGGGCTGAAATGAAATTTTATGCAGGTACACTAACAACGAAACGTGTAGCTCGACTAGTTACGCTATTTATGAGAGAACGTATGTATGCCACCGTGTCTACCGTTAGAAGCAAATTTTTCCTAAGTTTGTGAGGACGTACGGAACGAGCATGCATCATGTTAAATTACCATTCACATAACTACATTGTTCCTCCCCTTATAAAGATTCTTACTCGGTTATGCAACTCTTATCCATTATGGCATTGTCTCACCAAGGGTACATGTTAATGGTGCAGATGGCACGCACCAAGCAGACTGCTCGCAAGTCCACCGGAGGCAGAGCTCCTAGCCGTCAGCTTGCTCCCCGTACCCGTCAACGTCACACGTTCCTTGGAGAGTTTGGGATGCCTACACTCTTGTGGAGAGTGCTCAGCTATGTAGGCTATCCTGATGGAATGGAACCCCGCTACTTCTGGGCAAATGAGCGATTGGGAGAAGGTCTCTTAGTTATTGTGGAGGCCGTTGTTCGTCCCCAAGGTGACGATTCTAAGTGGACAGGCTGGTGTTATGAGTCAACTGGTAGGACTACTGAAGAAGCAGCTGGGAGGGCAGCCTTTGGGATCTTGAGGAATATCATGGATCGTTTTCCTCAAGAACTGGCAGCCGCTTTAGTTGGAGTCTTTCCAAGAGGTAACCCATCCACTGACTCATGGCAGCAGGCAAGAGGAAGATCTTTGGAGATTGGTGCAGCAGAAGGGCAGAACAGCGATAACCCTTCCATGAGCGCCATGTTCGCAATGATGAGAGTGTTGGATGGAGTTGAAGGTAGCCTCAGACGTGTATCTGGTGCTCTTGGTCATGCCCGTGAGGACCGACGTCAGCTTCAGAGGGAGCACGACGCTGAGATTGAGAGGCTCACTGAAGAGATGACTCGGTTAACTCACCAGCGAAATGCAGCTTGGTCCAGGGAAGATGTCCTGAGGGCTCAACAGTTTGAGCTAGGACAGCAGCTGGCCAATGCGGAAGAATACAACGATAATCTGCATGAAGAGGTTCACCTACTGAACAATTAGCTCCACCCTTATGTCCCACCTGGAGCCGCAGAAATGGATCTAGAAGGGTACGAGGAAGGTGAAGAAGAAGTGGAGCCTGAAGAAGAAGTAGAACCTGAGGACGGAGATGATTCTACGTCTGACCTCGATAGTGATCATGATGAGGATTAGATCGCTTAGCACTTAGTGGAAGGACTAATGTATCACCTTTATTTATGTAATGGACCTATAGTTTGAATTTGGCATTAGTAACCAGACTATCATGTAATGTCAATCGCATGTTTGGAAGAACATCAATGCAATTCCAGTTCTTTGTCGGTAATCACGCTTTAAATTTGCATGCGTTATGGGCACGATAAGTGGTCAAATTGGTGATGTCATGTTGCGAGAATGAATTGTTATGCCTCTGTTTTTATTGTGCTTTGAGAATTTTCTCCAGTAATTTCAGTTTGGCATGAGTACAAAATTCCTCTGCAATCTCTTGACCTCAACCAATAATCGCTTATTGTTACAACTTCGCAGATGACGCGCACCCGTGCAGGAGCTAGTAGCAGCCAGGATGGCAATGGTGATGACTTACCCCCACCGCCGCCGCCGTCTACTCAGGAGTTCTTTGCCCAGTTCCTGGGTAGCCAGAGGACAATGGAAGAAGCCTTGCGCCTTATCGCACAAAACACTGCTCGTGGCCACCCACAGCAACCAGGGGCCGAGCCAAATCAACACAGTTCATTCAAGGAGTTTCTGGACACGAAGCCGCCGATCTTCAAGGTGGCTGAGGAACCACTGCAGGCCGATGAGTGGCTGAATACCATCAAGCAGAAATTTCGTCTGCTAAGGGTCACAGAACATCTGAAAGCAGAATATGCTTCTCATCAATTGCAAGGACCAGCAGGAATCTGGTGGACGCACTTCCTATCATCTCTGCCTGCTAATGCGAGAGTGACCTGGGATCAATTCAAGCTGGCTTTTAGGGGACACCATATTCCCCCAGGCCTGATGTGCATGAAAGCAGCAGAATTTATGAGGCTCACTCAGGGAACAAAGTCACTCACAGAATATATGCACGCATTCAACAACTTGTCAAGATATGCTCCAAGTTTCGTGGATACTGAAGAGAAAAAGATTGAGAGTTTCAAGCGAGGGTTGGGTACCAAGTTAATGAAGACTATGGCAAATTCTCGATGTGCCACGTACAATGAGTTTATTAGTGATGCCTTGACCCAAGAAAACCACAACAACATGCATGCAGTTGCTAAAGGTCGCAAGAGGGCATATGAGGCCGGTGCATCCAGATCTTTCCAGTCAAAAGCGCCTATCACAGCTAGGCCACAATTCCGTCCACCTACACCCAAGTTTAGGCCTCCACCACCGAAAGCTCAGAATAATAGGCCACAGAAACCATTCCGTAAGGCGTTCACTATTGCCTTACCAAAAGGAAATGGTAATCAGGACAGCTCCACCGGATTCAGAAGTAATCAACCATGTTTCAACTGCAACCAACTGGGTCATTGGTCCAAGGAGTGCCCCCACCCCAAGAGGAATGGCAACCCCACGCAGAACAATCAGAGGCAGGTGAATGCCAGGGCACGTCAGGGACAAGTGCACTACACCGCTATGGAGGAAATGCCCGCCGGAGAAGTTGTCACGGCTGGTATGTTTCTTGTCAACAAGCATCCCGCTGTTGTTTTATTTGATTCGGGAGCTTCTCATTCATTTATGAGTCAAGCATTTGCATCTAGACATGATCAAGAAATAATTGAAGTAAGTAAAGGGGGTTTTAACATAAGTTCAGCAGGAGGAACTGTTACTACCAAAAAGATAGTCAAAAATGTACTCATCTTGATACAAGGGAGGGAGTACACAACAGATTTGATAATATTGCCGGGATTGTCGATAAGTGTAATCTTAGGCATGAATTGGATGAAGGATCATGGTGTTCTTATCGACACTGGCACCCGTACTATCATGTTGAGAGAACCCACGGGAGGGAATGCTTTTCTAGTTCCACTCTCCCGCGATTTCGAACCCCAACATTTAGCCTGTGCTATCCAAACCACCACAATATGTGATATCCCCGTGGTTTGTGAGTTTCCAGATGTATTTCCAGAAGAATTACCAGGTCTACCACCGGATAGGGACATGGAATTTAAGATCGAATTAGTGCCAGGTACCGCACCCATATCCAGAAGGCCCAATAGAATGCCACCAAATGAGTTAGCAGAACTCAAGGTTCAATTGCAAGATCTATTGGACAAAGGTCTTATCCAACCTAGCTCATCTCCGTGGGGATGCCCAGCATTGTTTGTGAAAAAGAAGGATAAGTCACTGAGGATGTGTGTAGATTACATACCACTTAATGCTGTGACCATCAAGAACAAATATCCGTTACCCCGCATCGACATTTTGTTCGATCAGCTAGTGAAGGCAAAGGTATTCTCCAAAATTGACTTGAGGTCAGGTTACCATCAGATAAAGATCAGACCAGAGGATATACCCAAAACTACTTTCTCTACTAGGTACGGCTTATACGAGTATTTGGTTATGTCTTTCGGACTAACAAATGCTCCAGCCTATTTCATGTACCTGATGAACTCGGTATTCATGCCCGAACTTGACAAGTTCGTGGTCGTGTTTATCAATGACATATTGATTTATTCAGAAAATGAGTCAGATCATGAAGAGCATCTGAGGATTGTCCTATCCAGACTGAGGGAGCATAAGCTATATGCCAAGTTTAGCAAATGTGAATTTTGGATGAGCAAAGTACCTTTCTTAGGTCACATTTTATCAAGAGATGGAATCTCAGTAGACCCATCAAAAGTACAAGAGGTCATGGATTGGAAAGCCCCAACTTCGGTTCATGAAGTTCAGAGTTTTCTTGGGTTAGCAGGATACTATCGCCGGTTTATTCTAGACTTCTCAAAGATAGCTAAACCTATGACCAGATTACTTCAGAAAGATGAGAAATACAAATGGACACCAGAATGTGAAACATCTTTTCACACCCTCAGAACTTTGTTGACTACAGCACCAGTGCTAGCACAACCAGACATTGAAAAGCCTTTTGATGTATTTTGTGATGCATCAGGAATAGGTTTGGGATGTGTACTTATGCAAGAAGGGAGAGTAATTGCATATGCCTCTCGGCAACTGAGAAAACATGAAGTCAACTACCCTACACATGATTTGGAACTTGCAGCCGTTGTCCATGCATTAAAGATATGGAGACATTACTTGTTGGGCAATGTATGTCATATCTATACTGACCACAAAAGCCTCAAGTATATCTTTACCCAGCCAGAACTGAACATGAGACAACATAGATGGTTAGAATTGATTAAGGACTATAATTTGGAAGTGCATTACCATCCGGGTAAAGCTAATGTAGTAGCCGATGCACTTAGTCAAAAGTCCCATTGCAACACTGTGGAAGCACTGTTGGAAGATGGATTCAACTTGCTACATCCTGCTGTACTACACAATATCACAATCAGTTGTTCGCTTGAAGGCAAAATCATAGAGCTATAGCAGACTGATGTAGGAATAAGTCACATCAAGAGAAAAATGCAAGAGCAAGAAACCAAACATTTTAGATTGGATGAAAGAGGTGTATTATGGTTTGAGGACCGACTAGTGGTGCCGAAAGACCGTGAGCTAAAGAATCAAATTTTAGAAGAAGCTCACTCGTCCAAATTGTCTATCCACCCGGGTAGTAGTAAAATGTATCAAGATCTAAGAAACCATTTTTGGTGGACTAAGATGAAGAAAGAGATCGCAGCCTATGTTGCGAGGTGTGATAACTGCAGTAGAGTGAAAGCCGTCCATATGAAAACCGCTGGATTACTTCAGCCACTGCCTATTCCAGGATGGAAATGGGAGGAGATCAGTATGGACTTTATCACAGGCCTTCCAACAATGTCACAAGGTCACGATTCAATCTGGGTTATTGTTGATCGTCTCACCAAGTCAGCACATTTTGTACCAGTTCACACAACATATCACGCGGGGAAATACTCTGAGTTGTATGTTTCCCAGATCGTGAAATTGCATGGAGTACCCAGGACCATAATCTCAGATAGAGGACCACAGTTCATAGCTTGTTTCTGGGAGCACTTACACCAAGCTTTGGGAACCAAGCTAATCAGAAGTTCAGCTTATCATCCGCAAACTTCAGGATAGACAGAGCGAGTGAACCAAATCCTAGAAGATTTACTTAGGGCTTGTGTTATATCTTCAAAAGGTTCATGGGAGAAATGGTTACCTTTAGTTGAATTCTCCTATAACAACAGTTATCAAGCGAGTATCAAAATGGCTCCATTTGAAGCCTTGTATGGCAGAAAGTGCAGAACTCCATTGAATTGGATTGAGCCCGGTGAAAGGAGATATTTTGGTATTGATTTTGTCAATGAAGCCGAAGAACAAGTACGTATCATCCAACAACACATGAAGGCAGCTCAATCAAGACAGAAGAGTTATGCCGATAGAAGAAGAAGACCACTAACTTTTGAAGTAGGTGACTATGTGTACTTGAGAGTATCACCCATGAAAGGTGTGAAGAGATTTGGGATGAAAAAGAAGCTTTCACCAAGATATGTAGGGCCATACAAAATTTTGGAACGAAAAGGAAATGTTGCGTATAAGCTACAACTACCACCAGAGATGAGTGCAATCTTTGATGTGTTCCATGTTTCTCAGCTAAAGAAATGTCTTTGAGTACCGGAAGAATCTATTGCACCCACCAACGTGCAGCTTCAAACGGATTTGACCTATGAAGAAAAGCCAATTCGAGTATTAGAGGAGATGGAGAGAGTGACAAGGAGTAAGATTATTAAGTTCTATAAGGTGGTGTGGAACAATCATAGTGAACAAGATGCTACATGGGAAAGAGAAGATTATCTACAAGAAGTTTATCCCGCCTTTTTCCAAGAATGGTAGGTCTTGCAAATCTCGGGATGAGATTTTTATAAGGGGGAGGGGCTGTAACACCTTGGGTGTTAGCCTTGCATAACTTGACTTGCATAACAGGAGCATGAGCATCAAGCATTCATAAATCATCATTTACAATTGAAACATTTGATCGAAACATATGAAACATTGCTTGTTATCTCGTGTTTCTTGGAACATATGCATATGATCATGTGCAAATGAATGCAAGTGGGTAATGTTGGTCACTAAAACACCTTAGCTACACTTAGGTTAACAAAAGGAACCTTGTTCATGAAGGTCACCTTTCATGATCAAGCACTTAAGTGATATTACATGTGTTGACCTGGATAGCTATATGAGTGACTACTACATGAAATGCTTAAATGACCTTGCAAATTGTTTAAACATGCTTAGAGTATCATCATGAACAACTTTGGTATTTAAGGTTAGGGCTAGTTTGGTCATTTAGCCATGGTTTGAATATGTATCATGATTTCAAAGTGACATGTTTGACTAAAGTTGAACTAGGTGTTAGAGACCTTGCATGGAGGAGTTCACTAAAGCAAAGTTGGAGTGTTTGACATAAGGAACAACTTTTATTTTTGGGTCATGGACTGATTTAGCTTCTAACATGCTTGATTAGGTCCCACAAAAATTAGTAAAACATTCATTGCAACACTTAACAATATTTTTCTAAGTCTGATACCCTAACCGTGCTGACAGCCGATCTTTGGGATGACGTTACTCCTTAACCGTTGCGAATTAGGTCTTGATCATTTAAGAAGAATTACAGATGGTACATAGAGCTACAACTTTTGTGTAGATTGTGTGCACTAATACCTCACGGATTAGAAGATCAAGCCCCACGAAAGTACATCGTCAGGCACTGCATCGCGTGACTGACGAACTGAATCGGCTGATTCAGTGGCCGACCGCCGTCAGGCCGTGGCCGCCGCGTGGCGGAGAAACGGCCATGCATCGCCTCTGCTCTGCCTAGCCAAGCCACGACGCGCCCGAGCGCGCCTTCATCACGCCAGCGCCCGCCCGCACTCAGCCGCGCTCCCATTTCGCTTCTGGCTTCCTTTCTTCCTCGCTGTAGCAGCCGCCGAGCGCCCGCAGCTCCGCCGTCGCCATAGCCGCGCACAGCTCGCGCCTAGCCATCCATTCTTCACCGTAGCAGCACAACTAGCTCCCCAGCGACCCACTACTTCTTCCCGTGCTCGCTGGCCATGATTGGTAAGCCATCGCCGCGCGTTTAAGCTCGCCGGAGTTCCGCCGTGAGCTCCATCTCCGTGGCCATGTCGCCACCATCCATCCCAGGCCGCGTTAGGGCACTAGGTAGCTCCGCCGTAGCTCGGTGATGCTCGGCGCAGCGTCCGTTCGAGCCACCGTAGCCCACACCAGCGTACCGCCATGGTCCAGCTCCGCCGTTCCGCCATGGTCGCCGCCGTCAGCTCTAGGGTCGGCAATAGGACCAGCCAAGTGGCTCAATCGCTTCGCTAGGTCACGTAGGTCGTGTAGTGAAGATGTTACCGCCGGCGAAGCTCGCCGTCGACGAGCCGCAGCCGCGCAGTGCCCAGCAGCGCCGCTGCTCTGCTCCGTGTCACTGACACGTGGGGTCCCCTGACCAGCGGGTCCCACCGGTCAGCGATAGCAGTGTTGTAGGCTAGTTCAAATATTCTAGTTTTTGATTTGTTGTGTGAATTTTGTATCTTCAGTTTGGTAGCTCCTAAAATTTTGAAATAAATATGATTGTGTTGCTTAGGAAGTGTAGTATTTAAGAAAAATATGTTCTTGGGTTCAACAGTAGAAATTTCTGAAGATTTAAATAGGGATTTGAAATGTGCTTTTGAATGCATTTAAATTTGTTTATTTTATATCTAGAGTTCCTGTGCTCCAAAAATTATGAAATTTTTGTGGTAGGCTATTCTTGTCATATATGAACTCTAGTAAAAATTTGAGGATCAGTGCATGTGTATATCTATAGTTATAGATTTTTATTTTATAAATAGTGAATCCTTGTATAAATTTTAATAAATTAATTATGGATCTAAAATTCATGAAATTTGTTGGAGGGTATACTAGTACCCTAAAGATGTTAAGAAAAATAAGAAATCTGTTGCTTGACACTTTTCAATAGGATTTTCCATTTATGCTATTTCAAGCCTTGCTTCCTTATCATTTTTGTATAGAATGTTCTACTTAGTAAAATGACATGAAATTTTTATAGTAGTCCTTTGATAGCATTAGTAAGACTCTATAAATTTTTGAGAATTTATTAAGCACATCTGATATTTATTTATTATTTAACCTAGATATCTAAATAAAATAATAAAGGCAATTTAATAAATAGTTTGGGCTTCACCATTATATCATCTTAACTGCATTTGGTATGCTTAAACTGTTGGTAGGTTCTAAGTTGTCAAATTTTGAATGATTACATGAAGTAGGAGTATTATTACTTTATATTGCATGTTAAATAGTTTCCGGACTGATTCTAGAGTGTGATGAGTTGCATGTTGAAACTGATGTGTACTGTAAAAATGGTTAATAACAAAGTTGTAGAGAATTTGATGAGCTTTCCAGAAAGTCTAGGATCACTATTTTTGGATTTGTAGAACTCCAGTTATGAGTAAAACAAGTAGCTACTGTTTGTGGCATAATCGATGCATTGTAGAAGTAGTTAAGTAGTAATCGAGAAGAGATATGCACCTACTCAATAAACATGATGCACTTGTTAACATATATGCATTCGTAATACTTATGCCATACTCATGCATCTAGGATCGTAGGAAGAGATCACGTTGCTGGAATTCGAAGAAGCAGAGGAAGGGAACCCGCAGGAGGATCCGCAAGCCGCAGCTCCCGAAGGCGTGGAGCAGAACCCTGAAGAGCTTCCGAAGTGTCCTGACCATCGCCCTACTTCCTTTCTGCGAGGCAAGCCCCGGAGCATTATAAGTCTCCCAGTAATTTACAAATGTTTAATTACGTATTTATGATTGATGCATTAGGTTATAAGAGTTGAATGAAACCACTTGATGCATGTACATTCCTTGTCCAGAAATTACACCTTTAACCGGTATAGGTCCAGGATCGAATATATGCTTAGCCATGCTTAGACCGGTAGAAGTCGGGTGATTTCCTGTCACCTGCGAGATATAGGTGGATACCGGAGCATGGTTGGTTATAATTGTTATCGTGGAAAAGAACCATGGTTAATGTAAATGGAGACCGGGCGGGATGTCGATAGAAAAGCAACAAGACATGGAGGTCTTGGGTGTGGATCTATCCCCGTCTGTATCGATCAAGGACCGTACCGTTGTTGGAACTTCTGACAAGATTGAACGCATGCCTCTCACTTAGCTGGCCGGATAATTCATTCCGACCGCGAAGCCGAGTAATTCAACTCAGGCCGGGAACCGTTCTGTTGTGCGCTCCTTCCGGGGAACGATCAGACTAAGCCCAAGGACAGGCTTGGCCTGAGCATCCTGGCATCTGGTGTTCCAGATTGTGCGGTGCGGTACGGACCCGCGAAATGTGTACCTGAGTTGTATCAAAGGTGACCTAAGGCTATCGTGGCTGGTAGACCTGGGTTTGTGTTAGGAATAAACTCCCAGCTGGTTGAAATCGATTCGAATCGCTGTCTCTCCCGGATAGTGAGAAACTTGGCTAGCTCCAACATCGTAGTAACTGTGTTATGAAACATGATGGTTCGGAAAAAATTGGAATTTCAATACCGGCTATGGTTACTATTGTATGCTTCTAAATGATATACCACATGTTTGGCACAGGATAGTTGCTAATCTAGAAATGATAGTTATAATTAACTTGATAAAGGAATCGTAAGTGTACAACGGGTAATTGCCTTTTTCGCAAAATGTTGCCAAGTTACGCCCACTTATACAGCCTTGCATAATCCTTGGAGTCAATTTATTTCTGGTTCATGACGGGTAAGTCTAGCTGAGTACCTTCTCGTACTCAGGGTTTATTTTCCCATTGTTGCAGATGGCACTGTGTATCATGGTTATTGCAAGAGTTGCTTCTATCCCGCTATGGATGAGGAGTAAGCCTTGGGCAGGCTTCCTTAGTAATTCCTATCTTTGCTTTTGTGGACTGTGATCTGGTTTGGTACTGTATCAAACTATGTTGGAAACTTTATCTTCGAACTTATTTGCTTCCGCTTTATTTATCAAACTCGGTTTGTAATAACTTTTATTCATACTCTGATGATGAAAAGTATCTATGAACTTTATGTAATATGTGGCATGTATGTTGAATCCTGTACGATCTTGGTTGTTGTAAATCGTTTATCGAGACCCGTCGTGGTACTCGATGGACTACCGGGTTTATATGGGTTCAAGTATGACAGTGCGACCGCTTGCGGAGTGCCATTATACTTGTATTCTTATAAATTGGTCGGTTCTGCGACACAGTACTACGCTCGGCAAACACACCTCCCAGCCCAGGCTCTCCAGATGATCCCCATCACGTGGCCCTTCGCGGTCTGGGGGCTCGACCTGGTTGGGCCACTCAAAAAGGCGCCCAGGGGCTTCACCCACCTGCTTGTCACCATAGACAAGTTTACAAAATGGATTGAAGCTCGACCAATATCCACGATCAAATCCAAGCAAGCGGTGCTGTTCTTCCTCGACATCACCCATCGCTTTGGAGTACCGAACTCCATCATCATAGACAATGACACGCAGTTCACTGGCAAGAAATTCGTTCGATTCTGTGATGAACAACACATCCGAATAAATTGGGCAGCCATCGCACACCCTCGGATGAACGGGCAGGTCGAGCGCGCAAACGGCATGCTCCTTCAAGGCCTCAACCCCAGAATTTTCAATCGGTTAAACAAGTTCAGCGCGCGCTGGCTCGCTGAGCTCCTGACCATGCTCTGGAGCCTAAGGACAACTCCTAGCCGGGCCACCGGCTACACACCCTTCTTCATGGTCTACGGTTCCGAGGCCGTTCTTCCAACGGACCTTGACTATGGAGCACCAAGAATCAGAGCATACGGCGAACAGGGGGCCGAGGCATCCCACCAAGACACCATGGACCAGCTAGAAGAAGCCCGCAACGTCACCCTCCTCCGTTCGGCTAAGTACCAGCAGGCGTTGCGATGGTACTACAGCCGACGGGTGCGGGGTCGAGCCTTCAACGTCGGAGACCTCGTCCTCCGTCTTGTGCAGAGCAACAAGGACCGCCACAAACTCTCCCCGCCCTAGGAAGGGCCCTATGTCGTCGTGGAAGTACTTCACCCAGGTGCCTATCGGTTGAAAACCATCAACAGCGAGGTCTTCACCAACGCCTAGAACATTGAGCAGCTACATCGTTTTTATCCTTAAAATAAGCATACACTCTTCCTTATCGGTTTTTGTCATAACAAAACCCCGATCCTTAGTGACTTCCGACCCCTGCAAATCGCAAGGGGTCAGACCTCACTTGGGGGCTGGCATGTGATCATAACATGTGACATATGTAATACAAGTATTACGCTTGCAAAAACCTCCTGTGTTATATTTACAAACATTCTCTAAGTTTTCCATTCGTCTCATAAACGAGTCCTAAGGGCTAAGATTTTGGGAACCAATTCTGAATACAACTGGTAGGACTACGAGACACCCACGCCCCAGCGGCTACAACCTCTTTGCTCACCAGCTCAATCAAAATTAGTTCACCCATGTTCCTAGTTTCTTATGACTTAGACCGTGAGAAGGGTCGGAAAGCACTAAAATCATTTGTACAAAAAGGAGAAAGATAAAAAATTGCTTGCCATAAGCAAAAGATGTAAATTTGTTCATTTTTTGCACAAATTCATCACTTACAAAGTGATTTCATTACAAAAAGGAATAATATACTTGTAAATTCAGAGGATTGTTTACTCAGGGGCTTCCCCACAAAGTTATTCAATTACAATCTCTGCTTAGCTTTACTACAAGTACTGCTGCGGTCGCTGCACCATGCTCTCCATCGGCGACGCTCGGGGCGTGTACATGGGCTAGCTCGTCTACTGCGGTCGCCGCGCTAGGTTCTCCATCGGCGACGCCCAGGGCGTGTACGCAGGCCAGCTCGTCTACTGTGGTCGCCGCGCCACGCTCTCCATCGGCGACGCCTGGGGCGTGTACACGGGCCAGCTCGTCTACTGCAGTCGCCGCGCCACGCTCTCCATCGGTGATATCCCGCCACTTCGCGGGATCCTCGAAGGCGCCGTCATCTGCAACGCCTCCGCCAGGGCATCCGGGGACTACGCCATCGTCGTCAGCCACAACCCTGACAGTGATGCCTCTGCCTGGGCGTCCGGGGACTATGCCATCATCACCAGCCACAACCCTGACAATGGCGTAAAGGTAGGAAATGCCTCCCACCAAAGGAGGAGCACAGCGAACGACGGCGTAGTCGACGACGTACGGCGCCCACCGGCGCCTCTTCTCCTTCGGCAGCAGCGACTCCTCGGCAAGGGCGGCACGCACCATCTCATCTATGCTGGATAACCTCTAGCTCGACATCACGCTGCAGATTCACGAGCAAATTTGTGAGTTTTCTCTCTCTCTGGCATTACTCTTCCTCACTCAGGAACCGCCGTGACGCACGGACACATTCGGCGGAAAGGAAGAAGAAGGAGAGATAGCGGCTCAGAGGCAGAAGAGGAGGTGGGATGAGAACTCCCTTCCCCCTCCCTATTTAAAGAGGAGGCATTGTAGCTAAGGAAAGGCGAAAGGTTGGACGAAAAACCCTCTCTCTTCCCCTCCTTAAATACGAAATTAATGCTGATAGATACCTAAGGGGACGCGCCAGAACTGACGAGACGCGCCCCGGTCGATGAGGCGTCCCCCCTGGTCAAACTGGACACTGCCTGGGTATGGTCCGCCACTGACCCGCTCTGGACGTGACAATTAAGGCGTCCACATAGGCAGACAACCCTTCGCCTCCCCATGCAGGACCACGGGACGATCCAACGACAGGACCTCTATGAAGCAGAGCCCCAATGGATCTCCTGGGCTGGCCATTCGGCCCAGAAGAGACGACGAACGAATGTCCAAAGAAAGATAAGCATCTCTGCCTTCTTACTTTAAGCGTTAAAATTCATTCTCGAGCTTCTGACCCCGTCAAACGGCGGGGACACGAACATCAATCGGGGGCTGCCGAGGATGTCTACCAGTCTAGACATCCTCCTCAGCCGACCCCCACCCCGTACGCTTGAAACTAAGGGCGCGAAATATGGGCATAAAACTTTGAGTAAAACTGGACGAACTAGCAGACCCTATGCCTCGGTAGCTATGGTGTTTCTGTTCACTAGAAAAATCATGCTCAACGCCCCTCGCGTCTCCAGCTTCGACGTCTGCCTTCTCAAGAAGGGTTCAGAGGGGTCCGCCTACAGAATCTCCCCCAAAGGAGAAGCTGTTAGGTTGCCCAAGTTAATTAAACGGCTCGGACCGCCACCGAGATACGAAAAACAAAGAATAGCGATTCTTATGTAGGTTACTCCAACTTCATCGCGAACATCAGGGCCCAAACCCCGCATGGACACATCTGGTAGGAGCTTTTCGTCACTCATACCGCCAAGGTAACGTTACCGACCCCGCCTTCATTTCGATTATATTATACATATGCAAAACATCCCAACGCTTCGTGTCGCATCATGAAACAGAGTTTCGAAGGCCGGCCCGCGAAGGGCTCGAGGCCGCCTCGTGCCGAAAAGAGCTAGGGAGAAATAACTGAGACAAGCCCCAGCGGCCCTGCCCGACCTCGCTTAGAAGTGGACAGAGATGTCTCAACCTTTTCTCGTTCGATTCTAACCCCGAGCCAAACCCATAGAATCTCCATCGAGGAGAGGCCATCGGGCCACCTGAGCCTATCGAACGGCTCAGGCATCTGCCGGGAGGCGGGTTAAGAAGTTGTGGAGTGCCACCAGAGGGCTCTGTCAACCCCATCAGCAAATGATGGACCCGGATTCCACATGAACGTACCCGTTAGTGAGCTCATTGAGCGCGATACTCGAGCCGTCGAGGCAAGTGTTGTTTACTCAGCCCCTCCGATTGTGAAAATCGAGGATGGGGTAACACGCAAATTACGGCCGACCCCTATCAGACCCTGACAAGGCCCGAGGGCTCGAGCTAATCAATACAGGGACATAGGTTTGAAGGCCCTACCTTGCCGAGCCCATAGAGTCCCTAGTTGGGGATTTCTGTTGGAAGACAGGGCGGGGAATATTGCAATGCCATCCAAGGACTTCGTCGACCCTGTCACCAAAACCACGGTTCCGGTCTCTAGTAACCCCCGACCCCAGCAAATGCAGGGGGTCAGACCTTACTCGGGGGCTGGTTAAGGTACGGCTACCTCCTTTCTTTCTTTCGAAACAATCTCCTCGCATCAAGACTAGCGGCAAGATTTAGGGGAACAGATTGGTAAGATCGCAAAAAATCAAACAAAACGAAATTACGAAGCAAAATCACGAAACCGCGTCCAGACTCAAAAATACCAACACTTGTCCACATATTACATATAAGTTGTTCTCAAAATTACTCGACTAACTACTCCCGCGAAGGGAGAACCATCTCTTTCAGATTATCCGCCAGGTTTTTCGCAAGGGGAGCAACCATCTTCTCCATTGCCTCTAGCTCATCATCCTCATAGGTGGATGGGAAACCTTCGCTCATCACCTTCAGGTTGATTTCCTTCTCGTAATGGGCATGGGTGACGGTGAAGGCCTGGGTGATCCCAGTGTGAAAAGCACTCTCCTCAAGCTGGCCCACCCGAGCCGTGATACCTACGGCACGAGCCGCGAGCGGGCTGGTCTCCACCGGCTCCACCACCTTCAGGGCATCAAGGACCATCCCGACCGCAGCTTGCAGAAGTCATGCTCATCGCTCTCAACCTAAAGGGCCCTTCGTGCATGGGCAACCTCTTTTTCCAGCTTGACGGAGACATTTTCGGCGCTCAACCTTCAGCTCACCGCATCACCGAGATCCGCCCAAAGAGAGCGGATCACCTCGACGTCCTTGTCCACCTTCTGCTGAAGGGCCGTGGCCCTACTCTCGGCCTTCCGCCGGAGGTCCCGCTCCATCTCCAGCTCCTTCAGGACCTCGCCGGCCTTCTCATTAGCCGCAGCATTCCTCTGCAGCAGCTCATCTCGCTCCTTTTGGAGCCTAGCAATCTCCTCCCCATCCAGCTTGGACCTCGCCGACAAATCCTCGAACATCCCGTGGGCCTTCTCCATGTCCTGACGCGCCTGGGCCTCCCGCTCCTAGGTGGCAGCAAGTTGTGCGGCCATGTCTACTCGCAGCCGGGCCTCCTCGGAGAGGCGATCCCACTCTGCCTTCTGCTCGCAGAGGAATCAGGATTTACTCCAGCTACGAGCAATAAGAACCTAAAGAAGAAGAAGACTGGTATCAGAAATGCGAAAACACAAAAACATGCGAAGAAAGAAGAAAATCAAGCGAATACCTGGGTAGTAGGAACAATGATTTCACGCAGGGCTCCTCTGGCCGGGTCCAGGGCCTCCAACATGGTCGAAATTCTGATGTCAAGACCCTCCAGCTCCATGCTCTCGGAATGATCATCGAGCGAGAAAAGAGCCGACGTCGGGTCCTGAGCGGCCCCCCGCGCGGGGGAGCGGCTTCCTCCCGACAAAGGGGCCGGGGGCAGCTACCTCCTGACCCTATGCAGCACCACCGCCGCGCTTGAGGACCCTTCGACTGGACCCTCCTCCATCTAGGCCGCTTCGAGTGCCACGGGTGGATCCACCTAGGCCCCCGGTGGCGCGGATTGCACTACGCCCTCGAGCGCCGCCACGGCCGCGCCCGGCTGATCCTGGCTTAGCACGGTCATGACCACCTCCACCGGCGGTATGCGGCCCTCGGCCGGCTGTACCACGTCCGCCATGGAGGAAGCCGCCTGCTCAGTAACCTCCGTGGGCGTGGGCGCCACCACAGACGTCGTTGGGTTGGCCAACGCAGATCCAACATCGGCACCACTCCTGCCCGAAACAGGGGTGACGCCAGGCGACGCCATCTGTCCCACTTGAATGGCGAGACTCTTCTTGGGCACCAGCCCTAGGGGGTGACCCGTCCGCAAGAACCTACACAAAGGTAACAGCCATTAGATCAAAATAGAAATGGAAAAAGGATGAAAACAGGGGAATCAGCAGCTCACGTTGATGTCCTCGGCCGGCGGAAGCGTTTTGGGGACGGATCCCCAGATCCTTGCCCCGACTCATCTGGGCGAGACCATTTCGAGCCTGCCCCCTGCTCCGGGGCAGGGGGGCTCACCTCGTGGGGCACGGCACCAGAGCCGCTCCCCTGCATCATCTCATGGGGCGCGTCACCAGAGCCACTCCCCTCCCCCGTCTCGTGGAGCATGGCACCAGAGCCACTCCTCTCCACCATCACCTCGGGGTCAGCAGTGGCAGGCCCGCTTTTTCTCCATCCACCGGTCCTCGGCCGACACGCCATGCGAAGCAGCGAACTCGCCGGCCTCCACCGACCTCACCGATTCACTTCCCTCCGCGTGGAACGGGAAGGGTCCCTGCATGGACGGGTGGCCACTTGTCAGCGTGTCCTCATCCTCCAGGACATCCCAATCCACGTCGACGGCTACCTCGTCATCATCGTCATCATCGTCATTGTCATCCTCACTGCTCACGTCCTCTCCCCGATCCCGTGCCTCCTGCTTCAATCGTTTCGCCTTCTTCATCTGCTCCCTTGCTTTCTTGTCCCGCTCAGACACGAGTCGATTCGCCACCACCACGGCCTTATCTTTTGGCAGCGGAACCGAACTATCTTTGAAGACTAGCCCCCTTAGCTGGTCCCAATGTCACAAAAGCAAGTATTAAAAAATGGAGATTCAAAAAAAAGAAAAGAGCACGGGAGAAGAGGGCTTATGAATTTGAAGAACCCAGGTTCTGGCCGCATTGGGGGATGTCCGGGCACCGGATACACAATGTCGAGGACGCCGCCTTTAGAGTCCTTTGTCGGCTTCGTCGCCTCCTTAATGCGCTGCGCCACTTCTGAAAAAGGGAGTGCCTCATCAACAAGCACCGTGCCCTCGAACGACATTCCGGGCATCATCCGATGCAGGGGAAGCACGCGCGCCATCAACGGCGCCACCCTCCTCGCATGGTAGGCGCCGATAATCCCCATCCCCTTTATGCCCCGATCCTTCAGGGCTTGAAGGGTGGAAAGAAGGTCGGAGAGGTGTTTCTTGTCTTTGGACTGGATGCCCCAGCTCCACGACTCTGGAGCCTCTTCAATAAGGTGTCCAGTGTACCTCGGTAGGGTGGCACTCACATCATCCCTAACATAAAACCACTGCGAGTGCCATCCCTTATTGGATGTCGCTAGATGCATGTATGGGTAACCCCTCGACCGGGTATGGCGCAGATGAATGCTGGCACATCCCATTGGTGCGTTCACATCTTTCCCCCCAATCTTCCTCTTCGACAAACTAATGTTAAAGAAATACCGCCACAGATCAAAATGGGGATCGATCCCCAGGAAACCCTCACACAGGGCAACAAACGCCGCCATATGTTGAACCCCACTGGGAGTTAGATGTTGCAGCTCCACCTCATAATAATCCAGCAGCCCCCGAAGGAATCTATGCGCGGGTACCACAAATCCCCGCTCATGGAAGATGGCGAAAGAAATGACATACCCTTCGGGCGGCACCGGCTCACCCTCGTTGCCAGGTAGCAGCAACTCCTGGACGGCGGACAGCGGGCGGAGAAGGCCATGGTGGACGAGGCCCTCCAAACGCCGTGGGGTGATGCTAGATCTGCCCCACAACTCCATCAAAGCAATTGGGGAGAAAGGTGGGCGCGAGCTCGACGGTGGCTATGGGGCAGGCACAAGCTTGACGGCGGCTGCAACACGGATGCAAGCCGGCTGACGGTGGCAGCATAGGCATAGGAGGCTGGGGCGATTGGCGGTGGGTGTTTCGAGACGCAGAGGCAAGGGAGCGAAATACGGAACCATGGGGGCGAACCCCGTGGTTTTATAGGGGCGACAGACGCAAGAAGGGCAACCATCTGCCTCGATCTCTGGGCCTACCACGTGCTCCGCCGCGTCACGGCGCAGGACATGCGCCCGCAGTCCCTATCCTCTCCCACCAAAAAATCGCGGTGGACGGTTCGCCTTCCCCAGGTGAATCCGGAATCTCTACCCATCTAGGAAACGCAGGTCATGGAGATTTTTTCTCTCTTTGGCCCACCTAAGGCCCAGAAGCTCGGCGACCGGCCCAACTAGGGATGGGTCCGCGAACAATCCAAAATCAAGGGCACAAGCATTACTGAGGTCTCGATCCATGGTCGAGCCCCGGCTAGGTCAGCCCTGAATGAAATCCCCACGAACGGGATACCACGACCCCCTCGAAAAATATCCAGTTGACGAAAAACTAAGTCCTTCAGCCTTACCTACGAAGGATCCGATACAACCCCCCGGGCGACTCTACTCAAAACACCCGAGGGCTCGGGGGCTACACCCATCGGGTGCGCTCGCGCGCACCCTCTGGCAAAGTAACTTCGACAAAATCAAAAAACACCCTCCAGGCAGTTCTACTCGAATCACCTAGAGGCTCGGGGGCTACTGTCGGGGACCTAATACCAGGGTACCCCAGAAGGTGGAACCAATAACCACCAAACGTTAAAAACTTCTGGACACATAAGAGCGTCGTTTCATCCCTTGTTCGAATGACAAGAGTTTGGTTCCGCCTCGCCCGACGGCTTTTGAGATAGCTCTGCCTCGCCCGAGGGCTCATGGTTAGTCTCTGTCTCGCCCGACGCCTTTGGGGCGGGCTCGGTCTCGCCCAAGGGCCGAGGGATAGACTTCGTCTCGCCCGACGCCTTTGAGGTGGCTCTGCCTCGCCCGAGGGCTCAGGGCTAGTCTCCGTCTCGCCCGACGCCTTTAGGGCGGGCTCAGTCTCGCCCAAGGGCTGAGGGATAGATTCTGCCTCGCCCGACCCCGGAGGGGCAGGGTCGGTCTCGCCCAAGAGATAGGGATTGGTCTCCGTTTCGCCCGACGGCAAGGAACGAGCCTCACCCTGCTCCATATCTAAAGACTGGATTCATCTTGCCTAACAACTTCTCCCTGTTCCCTCAAGATGATAGGTACAGGGCAAGACAAGATGTTCGGGTCAACCATGGCTCCAAGGACCATACCCTGCGCCCTGGTAGGAAAAGTACTACCAGGGAATGACGGGACAGGTGCTTTAGACCCTTTCGGGTGCCGCAGAGCCCGAAAGGTTTTATAGGTGCGTGCTCCTTGCCCTGTAGAGTTGTAGGCGCCGCCTTCAGCCATAGAACATGGAACCCAACAAAGATATACGACAACCGCTACGCTCCAGAAAAGGATTTGCTATCTCCACGAACGACGGATATTCCGTCACCACGCTATGGACTCGAGGGAGCGGCGCCCGCTTCCTGACCCCTCAGGTCCACCAAGTCAGAAGGCCTTGACCACGGCGTTACTCCGGACCCCGACCCCTCGTCCCTCTAACGAAGACTCACAGGAACCAGAAGGCATGTAGAGCAAGGCTGGGAGAGGCTAATAAGTCAAAACCACTGTACTACAACCCATACCCTACGCAGGGTAGCATTCTATAATCAACCTGACATTCTACAGAGACATCGACAGTATTATAGGCGCTTATCTTCCTTCACACTCATCAGAATGAAGAACCAGGCCAGGTAGACGTGAGCCACAAGACTAAGTAGAGTACGCATCCTAAAGCCCTCACCCTTGTAAAAGCCAGACCCTTCCTCTATAAAAGGGGATGCGCCTCCTCCATCAAAGGGACGGACTTTGGACCGAACAAGACAACACACACACACACACATAGTCAAGCTGCTACGAAGCTCTTGACCTCCTTTCAACCCTTCCGTCACAGACTTGGGACCAGTCCCTCTCTCGATCCTTTGTACCCCCTACTACAACTGTTCACGGTGCTAATAACACGAGCAGCAACAAACTAGACGGAGGGACATTCGGCCCAAACTAGTATAAATCTTGTGTCCTTTAGCGCACCATCTGAGCCTAATGCGCATTACTATAAATTTACTTGCCGGTGTTCGTACGAAACACTGACAGTTGGTGCGCCAGGTAGGGGAGCTTGCGCATTCCAAATCAGGCCTCAGATGGCCACCCACGCAATCATCTGGGCCCCGAGCGCACACGTGCGTTTCGGTGACCTAGATTTCATCATCACACTAGGAGGAGAGCTGGCGCTGACTCATACAGCCGCCCTGTCTCTCCCTTCCATCGACCTCAGCCGTCTTAGGCTTGAGGCCCCGCCGGGCGACTCCCTTGGACCCTAGTCATCAAGGGAGGCCTCGCACAATGTCACTCTATGTCCGGAAGGTCCTGTACGGAGTGCCTCAATAGTGTTTCTATTCAGTCTTCGCAACACCGCGGCGACCGCTGGCCACCTTTTAGCACTACGCATGGTTCAGCCGCCTACGGACAGCGAGTTCGTGGGGGTAATCGAACACGATCTAG
>NW_027097448.1:32678-61226 GCF_019320115.1 Miscanthus floridulus
TCACTGGGGGTAAGGCTGAGGTCGAGGGCCTGGGGAAGTAGACGGAACTCTATCGTCTTCAGGTGCTCGTAGTGGTCCCTCATCACTCTGCGAAGTGCCTTGTGGCGAATAGCTCGCAGTCCCTCCCGACGGTGTCCTCTATAGTCAACTCGGTGATAGCTAGGACAGAAGGTAAGGTAGTGCTAGTTGGAAACTCCACTGAGGTGACAATCGGTCCTTCGATTCCTCCTTCCTTAGCTGGCTTCCCGATGCAGGTGACCTTGACAAGCTCGTTGGGAACACCTAACGTGACGAGAACTCGGTAGAGGGTCTGTGCAAAAACCCCGAGCTCATGTAGGTCAAAGGTAAGCTTGGCGTGGTCCAGAGGCAGCGGTCCTAGTGGCGGCCAGTCGACGTTCGTTGCCATCTGCATGTTTCAAGGGGACATGTGTTAGCAGGTCAATAATAGATAAGCCTTGCATAAAAGTAATGCAGGGTCCGGTATATAACCGAAAGAGGGGCTGTTCACGTCCTATTCTATCGTCCATTTCTAAGGGTTTCGTCCTAAGGGTCAAGTATGGCTCTGATACCAACTGAAAACAACCTCGATTTCCACGATGGGAAATCCATAGAGTTTGAAGTGTAATAAGACCGTGGTAGATCATATTACCCAAATTCCAGTCGAATATCACATCCACACAATGATGATATCAGAGTATAAATAGTGTAGAATTATATAAATTATTACATCGCCGCATTGGTGGAATCAAAAGTAGCATTCATTCAGAACAGCTTGAAGATAAGATCGCTAAACTCGAGCGTAGGCACGAATCCCTTAATCGTCAAACTCCTCGGAGCTATACCCCTCAGCAGAACCTGTATGCCAAAATTTATCAGTACGATTTGTACTGGCCACTCCCAACCTTATGAGCATTGCTTTGTGGTAATTGGATGCAAGTCGGATATATTCAAAGGAACCTATAAGGCTGGGGTTTCCTATGTATTTAGCATATCAAGTTCATAATAATAGTTGGTCAAGTTTTAACACCATTCACACACACATTTCCACCCTCTTTCCCACCTCCTGAGCCAGGTTTCGATCCTGGGATCGATATACCACCATATCCACACCATCACCATACCACACACCGTACCATCGCTCAGTCGACAGGCCAACTCCCTCTCGGCACTGTCTCATGGCTCGTAGCCCCTGGCTACGTCCGAACACTCACTCCTAGGGGAGAAAGAGAAGGACTCATCCTCACTATCTAGTTAAGCAAAACCCAGGAACGGTCCCATAGCCGATAAGTCGGCAATATGTATCGATCGATCACCATACACTCTGTAGAGGTTTTACATAACCACAAGATCCGCCTCCTCGCTGACCATCGTCAATCTGGGCTGATTCCGGCCGCTTGCTAGCCTAGGATAATGCCACTCTACCATTCAGCCCTGGTTCACACCCCAAGTCCGGTCTGGGGTGGCTGAAACTGTTGAAGTCATGAGCCAGGTCCACAAGGTCTCCATGAAGTCTCGGAAGGGCTGTGGGGGAAATCCTCTGCACCCCATACCTCCTTACACTGTCCGCTAACAACCTAGCAGTAGTGGCAATATCCTACCAAGTAGTCCGGCCGTCCCGCACCATATAGGGTGAGTGGTTACGTAAGGCTTCCCGGTGAAATCTGAGTACTAGTAAGTCCTTAGGGATGACCAAGCCAGAATGTCTTCATCAGGGTTTCCATTTACCGTGCCACCACAAGCACCTCCACCCTGGGCTCCTCCCATCATAGGATCACACCCAAGGCCACCTCGTATACCATTTACCCACCATAGGTATCCATTCTAGGGGTGCCCAGGTAGCACCCCATGGCAAGACTTGCCCCAGGCTCGTCGTATACTCCAACTTGGTCGACACAAACCCTCACCCTCCATGCACCCAAGTCACACGCGCAGCACTCTCCCCAATCACCAGTTTCCACCACGCATCAATGTAGTGTAAGCGTAATAGAAGTAATATGCAATGAAATATAATAGCAAAGCGTGTGACTAGCCTAACAGCAGGGTGAGCAGGGGTAAGGTTGCAAGCATTCTACCATGCAAGTCCTACCATAGTGTGATACGACAATAAGTAAGCACTAGTATTTCTACTGTAGCCATGCGTAATAGGGTGATGCGTAATAGGTGCTATGAGATTGGGTGGGATGTGGCACCTTCAGTGTAGTCATCTCCGTACTCCTCACGGTACTCACGATCCTCGTCTGTCCGGTTTTCCTCTGAGTCTGCAAAACGATCGCATTATAGTCGCGTTAGCGACGTCTATTGAATAGCACAAAGAAGCAATGAAAATTCAAAAGAGCCAAATGCACTCAAACATGGGTTCATTGCGTAGAGCTTGATTTTAGATGAATTTTGGTCCTGGTTTCGTATTTTTCCGAGGTCGTATGAATTAGTTACGAATTTCCGAAGTTTAAATCTATTTCTGAAAATGGAAAAAGGCTGAATTATTCCTGGGCTGACACGTGTCATGCTGGGGTTGGTCCTCGTGGCTTGCTAACGTTAGCATGACGTCAGCATCACGGTTCCGAGCTGATAGGTGGGGTTTAGCTGACGTCAGCATGACGTCATCACACCATGCTCACCGACAGGTGGGGCTAGAGGCTATTGAGTCACTGACAGGTGGGTCCGGTCAAAGTCAATGGTGAGTCAACAGTCAACGTCTTCGGTCAACGGTCAGGGTCACTGACGTGTGTGTAACACCTCGGGTGTTAGCCTTGCATAACTTGACTTGCATAACATGAGCATGATCATCACGCATTCATAAACAAGCATTTACAATTGAAACATTTGATTGAAACATCTGCAACATTTGCTTGTTATCACATGTTTCATTATCATATGCAACCTTTCTCGTTATTTCATGTCTCCATGTGTATATGCAAATGATCATGAATGAAAACATGTATTTGGTGGTTGTGAGTCACAAAAACATGTAACCACACTTGGGTTAGCAATTAGGGCATTGTTCATGAAAGTCACTTTTCATAATCAAGCCTTTAAGTCATGTTTCATGTGATTACTTTAAATGGCCCTATGAGTGACTACTACATGAAATGATTGAATGGCCTTGCAAATTGCTTAAACATGCTTAGGATATCATCATGCAACAACTTTGGTATTTAGGGCTAGGGCTAGTTTGGTCATTAAGCCATGCTTTGATGTGTTTCATCTTTTAAATGTGACATGTTTGACCAATTTGGAACTAGGTGTTAGAGACCTTGCATGGAGGAGATCACTAAAGCAAAGTTGTAGTATTTGACATAAGGAACAACTTTTATTTTTGGGTCATCGACTGATTTAGCTTCTAACATGCTTGAATTGGTCTCACAAAAATCATCAAATCACTGATTTCAACACTTAGCAAATTTCACCAAGTCTTTTTCAACTGACAGACTGACAGCCGATGTTTGGGGCGATATTACTCCGTTTCTGTTGCGAATTAGAACGAGTTCTTTGAACAAGATTTGTAGCTGGTACTTAGGTCTACAAAAGTTGTTTAGGTCAGTTACGATTTGGAGTCATGGATTAGCCGTTGCATCAATGTGAAAACCTGTCGTCAGGCTCGGCATGTCGCGACTGAATGAACTGAATTGGCCGATCGTTCAGTCATCAGTGGCCGACACCGGCAGAACCCGCGCACCGCGTGGTGGCCGCGACGGGCCGCGCGTCACCAGCGCTCTGCCCAGCTCGGCCAAGGTAGGCCGAAGCGTGCCTTCAACACGCCAGCACCCGCCCGCAACGCCCAGCACCCTCAGTTCATTTTTCCCCGCCTCCCTCTTCATCGTCTCGCAGCGCCAGCAGCAGCCGCCGAGCTCCCGCAGCTCCGCCATCGCCGTAGCCATGCACCAGCTCGCGCTTAGCCACTCCATCACCCACCACAGCACTCCATCACCACCCCAGCAACCCCCTGCCTCCTCCCGTGCCCGCTGACAGCTTTCGGTAAGCGCCAGCGTCATGCGCAAGCTCGCTAGAGCTCCACCGCCAAGTCCGTCACCGTGGCTGGGGCACGTTCCCCCACCATAGACTATGTAACCGTGCGCGTTAGGTTCGCCTGAGCCCCAGGGATACTTGTCCACGCCTTTTTCGCTTCGCCGTGGCCTCCACCGGCGTACCGCCGTAGTCCAGCCCCGCCGCTCCGCCATGGCCGCCGCCGGTCATCTCTAGAGTCGACAATAGGGGCCGGCCAAGTGGCTCAGTAGATTCGCTAGGTCATGTAGATCATGTCGTGAAGACCTCACCGCCGGCGAAGCTCGCCGTCGATGAGCCGTAGCTGCACAGTGCCAAGCAGCGCCGCTGCTCTTGTTTCCATCTCGATGACGTGTGGGTCCAACTGACGCGTAGGTCCCACCAGTCAGCGACAGCAGTGTTGAGGGCTAGTTCAAAAATTCCAGATTCAAGTGTGATTTGTGATTTTTGTATCTTTAGTTTGGTAGCTCCTAAATTTGTGAAATAAATTTGTAGTGTTCCTTAGGAAGTGTAGTATTTAGGAAAAATATGTTCTTGACTTGTACAGTAGAAATTTTTGGAGATTTAAATAGGGATTTGAAATGTGCTTTTGAATGCATTCAAATTTGTTTATTTTATATCTAGAGTTCCTGTGCTCCAAAATTATGAAATTTTTGTGGTAAGCTAGTCTAGCATATATGAGCTCTGGTAAAATTTTGAGGACCAGTGCATGTGTAGATTTATAGTTATAGAATTTTCTTTTATGAATAGTTAATCCTTACATGAATTTTTATAAATTATTTATGAGTCCAAAATTCATGAAATTTGTTGGAGGTAATCCTAGTACCATATGGAAGCTAAGAAAAATAGGAAATCTGTTGCTTGACACTTTTCAATAGGGTTTTCTATTTATGCTATTTCAAGCCTTGCTGCCTTGTCATTTTTGCATAAGATGTTCTACTTGGTAAAATGGACATGAAACTTTTACAGTAGTCCTTTGATAGCATTAGTAAGGCACTGTAAATTTTTGAGAATTTATGAAGTACATCTGATATATGTTTATTATTTAACCTAGATATAGAAATAAAATAATAAAGGCATTTAAATAAATAGTTTGGACTTCACCATTATATGATCTTAAATGTATTTGGTATGCTTACACTGTTGGTAGATTCTAATGTTGTCAAATTTTGGAATAATTACATGAAGTAGAAGTAGTCGTTACTTTATGTTGCATGTTGAATAGTTTCCGGACAGATTCTGTAGTTTGATGAGTTGCATGTGGAAAATGATGTGTACTGTAAAAATGGTTAATAACAAAGTTGTAGAGAATTTGATAAGCTTTCCAGAAAGTCCAGGATCCCTGTATTTGGATTGGTAGAACTCCAGTTATGAGTGAAATAAGTAGCTAGTTGTTTTGTGGTATAGTCGATGCATTGTAGAAGTAGTTAATTAATAATCGAGAAGAGATATGCACCTACTCAATTAAACATGATGCACGTGTTAACATATATGCATTCGTAATACTTATGCCATACTCATGCATCTAGGATCGGAGGAAGAGATCATGTTGCTGGAATTCGAAAGAAGCAGAGGAAGGGAACCAGCAGGAGGATCCGCAAGCCGCAGCTCCCGAAGGCGTGGAGCATAACCCTGAAGAGCTTCCGGAGTGCCCTGACCACCGCCCTACTTCCTTTCTATGAGGCAAGCCCTGGAGCAATTATAGTCTCCCAGTAATTTACAAATGTTTACTTACATACTTATGATTGATGCATTAGGTTATAAGAGTTGAATGAAACCACTTGATGCATGTACAATTCCTTGTCCAGATATTACACCTTTAACCGGTATAGGTCCAGGATCGAATAATGCTTAGCCATGCTTAGACCGGTAGAAGTCAGGTGATATCCTGTCACCTGTGAAGATGTAGGTGGATACCGGAGCACGGTTGGCTATATCTACCTATCGTGGAACAGAACCATGAGGTAAAAGTAAATCGAAGACCGGACGGGAAGGTCGATAGAGAAGCAACAAGACATGGAGGTCATGGGTGTGGATTCCATCCCCGTCTGTGTCGATCAAGGACCATACCGTTGTTGGAACTTCTGATAAGATTGAACGCATGCCTCTCACTTAGCTGGCCGGATAAATCGTTCCGACCGCAAAGCCGAGTAATTCAACTTAGGCCTGGGAATCGTTCTGTTGTGCGCTCCTTGCGAGGGAATGATCAGACTGAGCCCAAGGGCAGGCTTGGCCTGAGCATCCTGGCATCTGGTGTTCCTAGATTGTGCGGCGCAGTACGAACCCACGAAATGTGTACCTGAGTTGTACCAAAGGTGACCTAAGGCTATCGTGGCTGGTAGACCTAGGTTTGTGTTAGGAATAAATTCCCAGCTGGTTGAAATCGATTCGAATCGCCATCTCTCCCGGATAGTGAGAAACTTGACTAGCTCCAACATCGTAGCAACTGTGTTATGGAACATGATGGTTCGAATGAATAATGGAATTACAATACCTGCTATGGTTACTATTGTATGCTTCTAAATGATATACCACATGTTTGGCACAGGATAGTTGCTAATCTAGAAATTGATAGTTATAAATAACCTTGGTAAAGAATTGTAACTGTACCATGATTAATTGCTTTTACGCAAAATGTTGTCAAGTTACATCCACTTATACAGCCTTGCATAATCCTTAGAGTCATTTTATTTCTGGTTCATGACGGGTAAGTCTAGCTGAGTACCTTCTCGTACTCAGGGTTTATTTTCCCATTGTTGCAGATGGCACTGTGTATCATGGGTATTGCAAGAGTTGCTTCTATCCCGCTGTGGATGAGGAGTAAGCCTTAGGGCAGGCTTCCTTTAGTAACTCCTATCTTTGCTTTTGTGGACCGTGATCTGGCTTGGCACTGTATCAAACTATGTTGGAAACTTTATCTTCGAACTTATTTGCTTCCGCTTTATTTATCAAACTCGTTTGTAATAACTTTTATTCGTACTCTGATGATGAAAGTATCTGTGAACTTTATGTAATATGTGGCATGTATGTTGAATCCTGTACGATCTTGGTTGTTGTAAATCGTTTATCGAGACCCGTCGTGGTACTCGACGGACTACCGGGTTTATATGGGTTCAAGTATGACAGTGCGACCGCTTGCGGGCTGCCATTGTACTTGTATTCTTATAAATTGGTCAGTTCTGCGATAGCTGGCATCAGAGCAAGATTCAACGTTAATTGTCACAAGTGTATTTAAAACAAAAGTCTTTGTTTTCCAAAAACCCTTCTCTAGCAACTAATAGTTATATAATAGGTATTTGAAATCTAAAGTGTGCCAATGATCACTTTCCTTATGCCCAAATTAAGGACTATTAGGTGGCTATTTAAGTACTAACATGGGGGTTTTTACTTCGTCGTCCATACGGCGTGCTATTGTATGGATACCATTCATTTGAGTGGTAATGTATGGATCAAATGCCTCTACGCCAAGGTAAGATGATGAGTGTATGACCGCAAGACGCGAGAGTGCGGTCGGGAAGAGTTAGCTTTGGTACGGCTATGTATGCATGCTTGCATGTGTATATGGTACGTATTTAATTGTGGGTTTAAATTATTGTCAGGGTAGATTGATACGGAAGTATATGTATGGGTATACATATATGAAAGTATTTACAATTATATTCTGCATATTTCATTATGGGTTTAGGGCTGAAATGAAATTTTATGCAGGTACACTAACAACGAAACGTGTAGCTCGATTAGTTACGCTATTTATGAGAGAACGTATGTATGCCACCGTGTCTACCGTTAGAAACAAATTTTTCCTAAGTTTGTGAGGACGTACGGCACGAGCATGCATCATGTTAAATTACCATTCACATAATTACATTGTTCCTCCCCTTATAAAATTCTTACTCGGTTATGTAACTCTTATCCATTATGGTATTGTCTCACCAAGGGGTACATGTTAATGGTGCAGATGGCACGCACCAAGCAGACTGCTCGCAAGTCCACCGGAGGCAGAGCTCCTAGCCGTCAGCTTGCTCCACGTACCCGTCAACTGTCACACGTTCCTTGGAGAGTTTGGGATGCCTACACTCTTGTGGAGAGTGCTCAGCTATGTAGGCTATCCTGACGGAATGGAACCCCGCTACTTTTGGGCAAATGAGCGGTTGGGAGAAGGTCTCTTAGTTACTGTGGAGGCCATTGTTCGTCCCTGAGGTGACAATTCTGAGTGGACAGGTTGGTGTTATGAGTCAACTGGTAGGACTGCTGAAGAAGCAGCTGGTAGGGCAGCCTTTGGGATCCTGAGAGATATAATGGATCGTTTTCCTCAGGAGCTGGCAGCCGCTTTGGTTGGAGTTTTTCCGAGGGGTAACCCCTCCACTGACTCATGGCAGTAGGCAAGAGGAAGACCCTTGGAGATTGGTGCAGCAGAAGGGCAGAACAGTGATAACCCTTCCATGAGCGCCATGTTCGCAATGATGAGAGTGTTAAATGGAGTTAGAAGGTAGCCTCAGACGTGTGTCTGGTGCTCTTGGTCATGCCCACGAGGATCGACGTCAGCTTCAGAGGGAACACGACGCCGAGATTGAGAGGCTCACAGAAGAGATGACTCGGTTAACTCACCAGCGAAATGCAGCCTGGACCAGGGAAGATGTCCTAAGAGCTTGACAGTTTGAGCTGGGGCAGCAGCTGGCCAATGCGGAAGAATACAATGATAATCTACATGAAGGGGTTCATCTACTGAACAATCAGCTCCACCCTTATGTCCCACCTAGAGCCGCAGAAATGGATCTAGAAGGGTACGAGGAAGAAGAAGAAGCAGTGGAACCTGAAGAAGAAGTAGAACCTGAGGAAGGAGATGATCCTACGTCTGACCTCGATAGTGATCATGATGAGGATTAGATCGCTTAATACTTAGTGGAAGGTCTAGTGTATCACCTTTATTCATGTAATGGACCTGTAGTTCGAATTTGGCATTAGTAAATCGACTGTCATGTAATGTTGATTAATCGCACGTTTGGATGAACATCAAGGCAATTCCAGTCCTTTGTCGGTAATTACGATTTAAATTTGCATGTGTTATGAGCGCGATAAGTGGTCAAATTGGTGATGTCATGTTGCGAGAATGAATTGTTATGCCTCTATTTTTATTGTGCTTTTGAGAATTTTCTCTAGTAATTTTAGTTTGGCATGAGTACCTAATTCATCTGCAATCTCTTGACATCCACCAATAATCGCTTGTTGTTGCAACTTCGCAGATGACGCGCACCCGTGCTGGAGCTAGGTAGCAGCCAGGATGGCAACCATGATGACTTGCCACCCCCACCGCCGCCGTCTGCTCAGGAATTCTTTACCCAGTTCCTAGGGAGCCAGAGGACAATGGAAGAAGCTTTGCGCCTTATCACGCAAAACACTGCTCGTGGCCACCCACATCAACCAGGGGCCGAGCCAAATCAGCACAGTACATTCAAGGAGTTTTTGGACACGAAGCCTCTGATCTTCAAGTGGCTGAGGAACCACTGTAGGCCGATGAGTGGCTTGAATACCATTGAGCAGAAATTCCGTTTGTTGAGGGTCACGGAGCATCTGAAAGCAGAGTATGCTTCTCATCAATTGCAAGGACCAGCAGGGATCTAGTGGACACACTTCCTATCGTCTCTGCCTACTAATGCGCGAGTGACCTGGGAACAATTCAAGCTGGCTTTTAGGGGACACCATATTCCCCCGGGCCTGATGCGTATGAAAGCGGCCGAATTTATGAGGCTCACTCAGGGAACAAAGTTACTCACAGAATATATGCACGCATTCAACAACTTGTCAAGATATGCTCCCAGTTTCGTGGATACCGAGGAGAAAAAGATAGAGAGTTTCAAGCGAGGTTTGGGTACCAAACTGATGAAGACTATGGCAAATTCTCAATGTGCCACGTACAATGAGTTTATTAGTGATGCCTTGACCCAAGAAAACCACAACAACATGCATGCAGTTGCTAAAGGGTCGCAAGAGGGCATATGAGGCCGGTGCATCCGGATCTTTCCAGTCAAAAGCACCTATCACAGCTAGGCCACAATTCCGTCCACCAGCACCCAAGTTTAGGCCTCCACCACCGAAAGCTCAGAATAATAGGCCACAGAAACCATTCCGTAAGGCATTCACTATTGCCTTACCAAAAGGAAATGGCAATCAGGACAGCTCCACCGGATTCAGAAGTAATCAACCATGTTTCAACTTGCAACCAACTGGGTCATTGGTCCAAGGAGTGCCCCCACCCCAAGAGGAATGGCAACCCAAATCAGAATAATCAGAGGTAGGTGAATGCCAGGGCACGTCAGGGACAAGTGCATTATACCGCTGTGGAGGAAGTGCCCGCCGGAGAGGTTGTCATGGCTGGTATGTTTCTCGTCAACAAGCATCCCGTTGTTGTTTTATTTGATTCAGGAGCTTCTCATTCATTTATGAGTCAAGCATTTGCATCTAGACATGATCAAGAAATAATAGAAGTAAGCAAAGGGGGTTTTAACATAAGTTCAGCAGGGGGAACTGTTACTACCAAAAAGATAGTCAAAAATGTACTCATCTCGATACAAGGGAGGGAGTACACAACTAGATTTGATAATATTGCCGGGGTTGTCGATAAGTGTAATCTTAGGCATGAATTGGATGAAGTATCATGGTGCTCTTATTGACAGCTAGCACCCGTACTATCATGTTGAGAGAACCCACGGGAGGGAATGCTTTTCTAGTACCACTCTCCCATGATTTCGAACCCCAACATTTAGCCTGTGCTATCCAAACCACCACAATATGTGATATCCCCTGTGGTTTGTGAGTTTCCGGATGTATTCCCAGAAGAATTACCAGGTCTACCACTGGATAGGGACGTGGAATTTAAGATTGAATTAGTGCCAGGTACCGCACCCATATCCAGAAGGCCCTATAGAATGCCACCCAATGAGTTAGCGGAACTTAAGGTTCAATTGCAAGATCTATTGGACAAGGGTCTTATCCAACCCTAGCTCATCTCCGTGGGGATGTCCAGCCTTGTTTGTGAAAAAGAAGGATAAGTCACTGAGAATGTGTGTAGATTACAGACCACTCAATGTTGTGACCATCAAGAACAGATATCCATTGCCCCGCATCGACATCTTAGTTCGATTAGCTAGCGAAGGCAAAAGTATTCTCCAAAATTGATTTGAGATCAGGTTACCATCAGATAAAGATCAGACCGGAGGATATACCTAAAACTGCTTTCTCTACTAGGTATGGCTTATACGAGTATTTGGTTATGTCTTTCGGACTAACAAATGCTCCAGCCTACTTCATGTACCTGATGAACTCGGTATTCATGCCCGAACTTGACAAGTTCGTGGTCGTGTTTATCGACTGACATATTGATTTATTCAAAAAATGAGACAGATCATGAAGAGCATCTGAGGATTGTCCTATCCAGACTGAGGGAGCATAAGCTATATGCCAAGTTTAGCAAATGTGAATTTTGGATGAGCAAAGTACCTTTCTTAGGTCACATTTTATCAAGAGATGGAATCTCAGTAGACCCATCAAAAGTACAAGAGGTCATGGATTGGAAAGCCCCAAACTCAGTTCATGAAGTTTGGAGTTTTCTAGGGTTAGCAGGGTACTATCGTCGGTTTATTCCAGATTTCTCAAAGATAGCTAAGCCTATGACCAGACTACTTCAGAAAGATGAGAAGTACAAATGGACACCAGAATGTGAAGCAGCTTTTCACACCCTCAGAACTTTATTGACTACAGCACCTGTGCTAGCACAACCAGACATTGAAAAGCCTTTTAATGTATTTTGTGATGCATCGGGAATAGGTTTAGGATATGTGCTTATGCAAGAAGGGAAGAGTAATTGCATATGCTTCTCGGCAATTGAGAAAACATGAAGTCAACTACCCTACACATGATTTGGAACTTGCAGCCGTTGTTCATGCATTAAAGATATGGAGACATTACTTGTTGGGCAATGTATGTCATATCTATACTGACCACAAAAGTCTCAAGTATATCTTTACCCAGCCTGAGCTGAACATGAGACAACGAAGATGGTTAGAATTGATTAAGGACTACAATTTAGAAGTGCATTACCATCCGGGTAAAGCTAATGTAGTAGCCGATGCACTTAGTCGGAAGTCCCATTGCAACACTGTGGAAGCATTGTTGGAAGATGGATTCAACTTGTTACATCCTGCTGTACTACACAATATCACAATCAGTTGTTCACTTGAGAGCAAAATCATAGAGCTACAGCAGACAGATGTAGGAATAAGTCACATCAAGAGAAAAATGCAAGAGCAAGAAACCAAACATTTTAGATTGGACGAAAGAGGTGTATTATGGTTTGAGGACCGGCTAGTGGTACCAAAAGACCGTAAGCTAAGGAATCAAATTTTTGATGAAGCTCACTCATCCAAATTATCTATCCATCCGGGTAGTAGTAAGATGTACCAAGATTTAAAAACCCGTTTTTGGTGGACTAAGATGAAGAAAGAGATCGTAGCCTATGTTGCTAGGTGTGATAACTGCAATAGAGTGAAAGCCGTCCATATGAAAACTGCTGGATTACTTCAGCCATTGCCGATTCCAGGATGGAAATGGGAGGAAATCAGCTTGGACTTTATCACAGGCCTTCCAACGACGCCACAAGGTCACGATTCAATATGGGTTATTGTTGATCGTCTCACCAAGTCAGCACATTTTGTACCAGTTCACACAACATATCACGTGGGGAAATACTCCGAGTTATATGTTTCCCAGATCGTGAGACTGCATGGAGTACCTAGGACCATAATCTCAGATCGAGGACCACACTTCATAGCTCGTTTCTAGGAGCACTTACACCAGGCTTTGGGAACCAAGCTAATCAGAAGTTCAGCTTATCATCCGCAAACTTGAGGACAGACAGAGCGGGTGAACCAAATCCTAGAAGATTTACTTAGAGCTTGTGTTATATCTTCAAAAGGTTCATGGGAGAAATGGTTACCTTTAGCTGAATTCTCCTATAACAACAGTTATCAAGCGAGTATCAAAATGGCTCCATTTGAAGCCTTGTATGGCAGAAAGTGCAGAACTCCATTGAATTGGATTGAGCCCGGTGAAAGGAGATACTTTGGTATTGATTTTGTCAATGAAGCCGAAGAGCAAGTACGTATCATCCAACAACACATGAAGGCAGCTCAATCCAGACAGAAGAGTTATGCCGACAGAAGAAGAAGACCACTAACTTTTGAAGTGGGTGACTATGTATACTTGAGAGTATCCCCCATGAAAGGTGTGAAAAGATTTGGGATGAAAAAGAAGCTTTCACCAAGATATGTAGGGCCATACAAAATTTTGGAACGAAAAGGAAATGTTGCGTATAAGTTACAACTTCCACCAGAGATGAGTGCAATCTTTGATGTGTTCCATGTTTCTCAGCTAAAGAAATGTCTTCGAGTACCGGAAGAAGCTATTGCACCCACCAACATGCAGCTCCAATCGGATTTGACCTATGAAGAAAAGCCAATTCGAGTATTAGAAGAGATGGAGAGAGAAACAAGGAGTAAGATTATTACGTTCTATAAGGTGGTGTGGAACAATCATAGTGAACAAGATGCTACGTGGGAAAGAGAAGATTATCTACGAGAAGTTTATCCCGCCTTTTTCCAAGAATGGTAGGTCTTGCAAATCTCAAGGACGAGATTTTTATAAGGGGGAGGGGCTGTAACACCTCGGGTGTTAGCCTTGCATAACTTGACTTGCATAACATGAGCATGATCATCACGCATTCATAAACAAGCATTTACAATTGAAACATTTGATTGAAACATCTGCAACATTTGCTTGTTATCACATGTTTCATTATCATATGCAACCTTTCTCGTTATTTCATGTCTCCATGTGTATATGCAAATGATCATGAATGAAAACATATATTTGGTGGTTGTGAGTCACAAAAACATGTAACCACACTTGGGTTAGCAATTAGGGCGTTGTTCATGAAAGTCACTTTTCATAATCAAGCCTTTAAGTCATGTTTCATGTGATTACTTTAAATGGCCCTATGAGTGACTACTACATGAAATGATTGAATGGCCTTGCAAATTGCTTAAACATGCTTAGGATATCATCATGAACAACTTTGGTATTTAGGGCTAGGGCTAGTTTGGTCATTAAGCCATGCTTTGATGTGTTTCATCTTTTAAATGTGACATGTTTGACCAATTTGGAACTAGGTGTTAGAGACCTTGCATAGAGGAGATCACTAAAGCAAAGTTGTAGTATTTGACATAAGGAACAATTTTTATTTTTGGGTCATCGACTGATTTAGCTTCTAACATGCTTGAATTGGTCTCACAAAAATCATCAAATCACTGATTTTAACACTTAGCAAATTTCACCAAGTCTTTTTCAACTGACAGACTGACAGCCGATGTTTGGGGCGATATTACTCCGTTTCTGTTGCGAATTAGAACGAGTTCTTTGAACAAGATTTGTAGCTGGTACTTAGGTCTACAAAAGTTGTTTAGGTCAGTTACGATTTGGAGTCATGGATTAGCCGTTGCATCAATGTGAAAACTTGTCGTCAGGCTCGGCATGTCGCGACTGAATGAACTGAATTGGCCGATCGTTCAGTCATCAGTGGCCGACACCGGCAGAACCCGCGCACCGCGTGGTGGCCGCGACGGCCGCGCGTCACCAGCGCTCTGCCCAGCTCGGCCAAGGTAGGCCGAAGCGCGCCTTCAACACGCCAGCACCCGCCCGCAACGCCCAGCACCCTCAGTTCATTTTCCCCGCTCCTCCTTCATCGTCTCGCAGCGCCAGCAGCAGCCGCCGAGCTCCCGCAGCTCCGCCATCGCCGTAGCCGTGCGCCAGCTCGCGCTTAGCCACTCCATCACCACCGCAGCACTCCATCGCCACCCCAGCAACCTCGTGCCTCCTCCTATGCCCACTGACAGCTTTCGGTAAGCGCCAGCGTCGTGCGCAAGCTCGCCGGAGCTCCACCGCCAAGTCCGTCACCGTGGCTGGGGCACGTTCCCCCACCATACACTGTGTAACCGTGCGCGTTAGGTTCACCTGAGCCCAGGGATACTCGTCCGCGCCTTTTTTCGCTTCGCCGTGGCCTCCACCGGCGTACCGCCGTAGTCCAGCCCCGCCGCTCCGCCATGGCCACCGCCGTCATCTCTAGAGTCGACAATAGGGCCGGCCAAGTGGCTCAGTAGATTCGCTAGGTCATGTAGATCACGTCGTGAAGACCTCACCGCCGACGAAGCTCGCCGTCGACGAGCCGTAGCCGCGCAGTGCCAAGCAGCACCGCTGCTCTGTTTCCGTCTCGATGACGTGTGGGTCCAACTGACGCGTAGGTCCCACCGGTCAGCGACAGCAGTGTTGAGGGCTAGTTCAAAAATTCCAGATTCAAGTGTGATTTGTGATTTTTGTATCTTCAGTTTGGTAGCTCCTAAATTTGTGAAATAAATTTTGTAGTGTTCCTTAGGAAGTGTAGTATTTAGGAAAAATATGTTTTTAACATTTACAGTAGAAAGTTTTGGAGATTTAAATAGGGATTTGAAATGTGCTTTTGAATGCTTTCAAATTTGTTTATTTTATATCTAGAGTTCCTGTGCTCCAAAGATTATGAAATTTTTGTGGTAAGGTAATCTTAGTATATATGAACTCTGGTAAAAATTTGAGGACCAGTGCATGGGTAGATTTATAGTTATAGATTTTTCTTTTATGAATAGTCAATCCTTGCATGAATTTTTATAAATGATTTATGAGTCCAAAATTCATGAAATTTGTTGGAGGTAATCCTAGTACCATATGGATGTTAAGAAAAATAGTAAATCTGTTGCTTGACACTTTTCAATAGGATTTTCCATTTATGCTATTTCAAGCCTTGCTTCCTTGTCATTTTTGCATAGGATGTTATACTTGGTAAAATGACATGAAATTTTTATAGTCGTCCTTTGATAGCATTAGTAAGGCACTGTAAATTTTTGAGAATTTATTAAGTACATCTGATATATATTTATTATTTAACCTAGATATAGAAATAAAATAATAAAGGCATTTAAATAAATAGTTTGGGCTTCACCATTATATGATCTTAAATGTATTTGGTATGCTTAAACTGTTGGTGGATTCTATGTTGTCAAATTTTGAATGATTACATGAAGTAGAAGTATCGTTACTTTATGTTGCATGTTGAATAGTTTCCGGACAGATTCTGTAGTTTGATGAGTTGCACGTGGAAAATGATGTGTACTGTAAAAATGGTTAATAACAAAGTTGTAGAGAATTTGATAAGCTTTCCAGAAAGTCTAGGATCCCTGTATTTGGATTAGTAGAACTCCAGTTATGAGCGAAACAATTAGCTGTTGTTCTGTGGTATAGTCGATGCATTGTGGAAGTAGTTAATTAAATAATTGAGAAGAGATATGCACCTACTCATTAAACACGATGCACTTGTTAACATATATGCATTCGTAATACTTATGCCATACTCATGCATCTAGGATCGGAGGAAGAGATCACGTTGCTGGAATTCGAAGAAGCAGAGGAAGGGAACCAGCAGGAGGATCCGCAAGCCGCAGCTCCCGAAGGCGTGGAGCAGAACCCTGAAGAGCTTCCAGAGTGCCCTGACCACCGCCCTACTTCCTTTCTGCGAGGCAAGCCCCGGAGCATTATAAGTCTCCTAGTAATTTACAAATGTTTATTTACATATTTATGGTTGATGCATTAGGTTATAAGAGTTGAATGAAACCACTTGATGCATGTACATTCCTTGTCCAGATATTACACCTTTAACCGGTATAGGTCCAGGATCGAATAAATGGTTAGCCATGCTTAGACCGGTAGAAGTCGGGTGATATCCTGTCACCTACGAGATATAGGTGGATACCGGAGCACGGTTGGCTATATCTGTCATCGTGGAACAGAACCATGAGGTAAAAGTAAATCAAGACCGGACGGGAGGTCGATAGAGAAGCAACAAGACATGGAGGTCTTGGGTGTGGATCCATCCCCGTCTGTGTCGATCAAGGACCGTACCATTGTTGGAACTTCTGACAAGATTGAACGCATGCCTCTCACTTAGCTGGCCGGATAAATCGTTCTAACCGCAAAGCCAAGTAATTCAACTCAGGCCAGGAATCGTTCTGTTGTGCGCTCCTTCCGGGGAATGATCAGACTGAGCCCAAGGGCAGGCTTGGCCTGAGCATCCTGGCATCTGGTGTTTCAGATTGTGCGGCACAGTACGGACCCACGAAATGTGTACCGGAGTTGTACCAAAGGTGACCTAAGGCTATCGTGGCTGGTAGACCTAGGTTTGTGTTAGGAATAAATTCCCAGCTGGTTGAAATCGATTCGAATCGCCGTCTCTCCTGGATAGTGAGAAACTTGACTAGCTCCAACATCGTAGTAACTGTGTTATGGAACATGATGGTTCGAATGAAAATGGAATTACAATACCTGCTATGGTTACTATTGTATGCTTCTAAATGATATACCACATGTTTGGCACAGGATAGTTGCTAATCTAGAAATGGATAGTTATAATTAACTTGATAAAGGAATCATAATTGTACAACGGATCAATTGCCTTTTACGCAAAATGTTGTCAAGTTATGTCCACTTATACAGCCTTGCATAATCCTTGGAGTCATTTTATTTCTGGTTCATGACGGGTAAGTCTAGCTGAGTACCTTCTCGTACTCAGGGTTTATTTTCCCATTGTTGCAGATGGCACTGTGTATCATGGGTATTGCAAGAGTTGCTTCTATCCCGCCGTGGATGAGGAGTAAGCCTTAGGCAGGCTCCTTTAGTAAATCCTATCTTTGCTTTTGTGGACCGTGATCTGGCTTGGCACTGTATCAAACTATGTTGGAAACTTTATCTTCGAACTTAATTGCTTCCGCTTTATTTATCAAACTCGGTTTGTAATAACTTTTATTCGTACTCTGATGATGAAAAGTATCTGTGAACTTTATGTAATATGTGGCATGTATATTGAATCCTGTATGATCTTGGTTGTTGTAAATCGTTTATCGAGACCCGTTGTGGTACTCGACGGACTACCGGGTTTATATGGGTTCAAGTATAACAGTGCGACCGCTTGTGGATTGCCATTGGACTTGTATTCTTATAAATTGGTCGGTTTTGCGACAGCTGGCGCCTCTCCGAGGTCGGGCCCGCTTACATCTGGCAGCTTCTCTAGAATATAGACTGCCCTCACAGACCAACACAGGTCTTTTCTGCGCACCCGGGAAGAACTTCCCGGTCGGTCACCCATCACTGCAGGCCAAGCACGCTTAACCTTGGAGTTATTTGCAGATGGGCTTCCGGAAAAGAAGTTGCAACTTATTGGTATGAGTATCCTATTAATCCTGTTAAGCCCTGGGCCGAGATGTTACATCCTCACCACCTTAAGAGATCGACGTCCCCGTCGATCAATCCCAAGCCTGGAGCGTCCTCTCTTGGCCACGTCCGTGTGTCCAGAGCCAGCGCATGTGCCATGCTGTGTGACCACGCCGGATCCACACCAGCCATGCGCACCATGCCTGCGCAACTGCGACACATGCACCCGTGAAACCACGAGAGTCGGCTCTGATACCATTCTGTAACGTCCCGCCTCTCTGAGGCCGGGTCCGCTTACATCTGGCAGCTTCTCTAGAATATAGACTGCCCTCACAGACCAACACAGGTCTTTTCTGCGCACTTTGTCCTCACTCGTGCGCACTCAGGAAGAACCTCCTGGTCGGTCACCCATCGCTCCAGGCCAAGCACGCTTAACCTCGGAGTTATTTGCAGATGGGCTTCCGGAAAAGAAGTTGCAACTTATTGGTATCAGTATCCTATTAATCCTGTTAAGCCCTGGGCCGGGATGTTACAGTGTGGGGCCAGGGCTGCTGACGTCATCTGCTGATGTCAGCGTGACGTCAGCATGACGTCACCTTGGCTATGCTGGCTTCTGACATGTGGGTCCCACGTGACGTCACCATGACGTCAGCATCTGACGTGTGGGTCCAGGGTGTCTGTGTCACTGACAGGTGGGGCCAGGTCAACGGTCAGCGTTGACCAGTCAATGGTCAATACGAGTCGGGTCCGAACTGGGCCGGTTGGGCTTCGGGTTGGGCCAGTCTGGGCCGGGCCAGGCCGAACACGTGGCAAGCTGTGACGCGGCCACGTCACGGCCGTGGGCTAGTATTGGGCTGTGGTCCACGGCTGCGGTCTACAGTGGACCATTTGCTGCTGGTCCATGGACCACAGACTGGTCTACAGTGGACCGAGTCCACCCGTCTCTTTTCCTTGGCTCGGCTCACGTGCACCGAGTCTACACACGGGTGGCCGGTGAGGGGTGTTCCCCTGTTTCTTACCGCAGCGGTGCTCCTGCCGGTGGCGAGCTCGCAGTGAGCCCCCGCGGTGGCTCTGGTGTCCGATTGGGGAGGGGAAAAACTTCCTCGGGCCATGGCGACTGCGTCTGAGGGGTCAAGGTGGCGGCTAGAGCTTTCCAAGGTGCTGGCCACGGCGAGCGGCGGCTCGACAGTGCTTGCCGACGGTGAAGTCGCGCGTGCGGCCTTCCGGGTGGCTCGGCTTGAGCGGGTATAGGCCACTGCGAGTCCGTGGGGGCACGGTGAAGTGTCCAGGGCTCAAGGCGGGGCTTCAGCGTTCCCATGTGGCTGGCAGGGATTTCCTGGCGGCCACGGCGCCATGGAGATGACGGCGAGGCACGCGGGTGATCAACGGGGCTCCAGCGGGGTGGTCACGGCGTGGTCACAGTCGTGTGCGAGGGTGCGGGTGTTCCCAGCGACCGGCGATGGCCTTGGCCTACACGCTCCTGGTGTGGAGCGCCATGGCCGTTGTGACAGAGTCCGGCAGCAAAGAGAGGCCGGAAGGCTCACCGTGGGTGGCGTGGAAGACTGGATGGCGATGCCGTGTCGATGCGAGGCCGTGCAGCTCCGGTGTGGCCGTGCAGTGCTGTGCCGAGCCGCGTCAGTGATGAAGCGCCGGCACCGTCTTCGGCTCCGACGACCTCCTCCCCGCGGTGGCCTCGGAGCTTTCTTCCTCCCCTTCCTTCCCCTTCTCCCTCCTCTCTCTTGGTTCCGGTGCGCAGCGTATGGCCACCAAATGGCGGCGGGTGATGGACGATCGCTAGGGCTCTAGGGCTGGGGCTCTTATAGCCGGTGTTCCAAACTCCACGGCAGACGGCTGAGGACTACGCCGAGCGCATCGAGTGGCTTGTGGGGCGTGGGTGGTTGGCATAGCATTGGCGTGGGCGCTGCGCCAAGGGGGGCAAGGCCATGGCTCAGGCGTGACCCCCTGGCCCGCTCTGCACTCGCTGTCGGCCTTCGGTCGGCTGACAGTTGGGCGCGGCGTGGGGAAGATGAGCAGGAGATGGCTGATGGGCGGGGTCCGCTGGCAGCGACTGCGGCGAAGGGAAGAGGGGCGTGCGGGTGAACAGCGCACGGCTGACGCACGGGCCCAAGTGGCAGCGGCAGCTGGCGGGGCTGGGCGCGCGGGCGGCTGCGGTAGCCTGGGCCTGCTTGCTGGGCCACGTGCGCGCGCGCTGAGGCTAGCTGGCCGGCGCGGGCCGAGCAAGTTGGGCCGAGCAGCTGGCTGGAAGGCCTTCTTCTCTTCTTCCTTTTCCATTTTTCATTTCTTTTCCATTTGTTTGAATTCAAATTTGGTTTGAAATTTGATTTCATAATTGAGGCGACTTGTTCATTGGAGTTTAGGGAATTTTGTTTTAATAACTTTATGGTTTATTATTTTATTGGAGTTGTTTAGCAATCATAACTCAAATGGAAATTCAAATCACATTTTGAATTTAACAATGTATGCAACATTATATTTGTTGGACATTAATAAACATAGATATCTAATGACATGCCATGCTTATATGTTGACTGAGGTTAGGTTAAACCTAATGCATCTCTTAGGTTGGGTTTCTATACATGGCACTCATCATCACATGGGATTTTCAAGAAAAAATTTTGTAGTTGGTATTTTTGGTGTATAGATTTTTGGGTTGTTACACCCGGGGCATGGCCTTGTCCCCTTGGCACCGCGCCCACGCAACCACACACGGCCGTTGGATGAGATGCACGCCTCCGATCCTCCTCAATCTCCAGCCGTCGAACATCGGGCTCCATGGCCGAGCTCGGCTATAAGAGCCCCCGATCCCGGTTGCCCTAGCGCTCGTCCCATCGCCCCGCCGCCACTTGGTGGCCAACCACTTCGCACCGAGAGTAGAAGGCTAAGGAGGGGTTCGAGAGAGGAGAACGAAGCCACTGCCGGGAGGAGGACCGGGAGCACACCGGAGTTCGGAGCACTGCCGTGGATCAAGCCAGAGTGGACGACACTGCACGGCACTGCTTCCGGAGCTACACGGCCGCAACTCGTCACTGCACCGCCATCCTCTCTTCCACAGCACCCACGGTGAGCCCCCGAATTTTTCCCCTGCTCACTACCGGACCTTGCTACTCCGGCCCTGGCGCTCCATACCGTGAGCGCGTAGGCCAAGGCCATTCCCAGCCTCTAGGCACACCAGCACAGCACACTCACATTGACCGTGACCATCCCCGAGCCCTTGGACATTGTAGACCTCTCCAAGTTCCTCGAACGCCGTAGCCGAGCATGCATGCTACGCTCACGACGCCGCCGCCATGACGCAGCCACCATCGGAGCACCAGACCATCTCCGAGCACCGGATCACTAGTCCGAGCACCGGATCACCAGTCTGAGCACTGGATCACCAGTCCAAGCACCAGATCACCAGTCCGAGCACCAGACCACCGATCCGAGCACCCGACCACCAGTCCGAGCACCAGACCACCGATCCGAGCACCCGACCACCAGTCTGAGCACTAGACCACCGGCCAGAGCACCAACCACCATGGCCAGTACTGCTGGGAGCGCCTGGCGCCTCCTTAACTCGCCCGTCCTGTTCGCTGAAGCCACGGGTAACTCACGCGCACGCCGTGACCACCCTGCTAGAGCCCCGTAGTGACCCATGCGCCTCGCCGTCGTCACCATGTCGCTGTGGCCGCCGGGAAGACCCTACCGGCCACCGGGGAACCGGAAGTCCTGCCCTGAGCTCTGGACGCCCTCACCGCATCCACACGGATCCGTAGGAGCCTACACACCCCCACCGAGACGTTTCACCATGACCGTAGCCACCTCACTGACGCCGCCGTCGTGCTTGGAAGGCCGTTCGCCGTGGCCAAAGCCACCGAAGGCCCTGGAGGACCCCTTGACCTGCCCAACATGCCCACTGGAGCATTGTGATGCCCACGCGCGCCATAGAACTAGCCGATGCCGCTGCACCCGCGCCATCCCCGCATGCCGGTTGTGCTCGAGCCGCCGTTCGCCGTGACCAGTGACTTAGGAAGCACCATCCGTCGCCCTGACCCCACCGTTGCAGTCGCCATGGCGCGGGGAGGCTTTTCCCCACCTCAATTGGATGCCTAAGCCGTTGCGGGAGCTCGCCGGTGAGCACATCGCCGATGCGAGCGTGCCGTGGAAGAAACAGAGGAGAAGGGGCGAGTAGAGCAGCGCAGCCCTGCACCCGGTGCACATGAGCCGAGCCAAGGGGAAATGATGATGGACTCGGTCCACCCTGGACCCTACCTTAGGTCCATGGACCGTGAACTTGGGTCCACTATGAGCCGCGCCCACGCCCACAGCCAAGAAATGAAGCCCAGTAAGAGCCCAAGTCCGTGACGTGGCAGTGCCATAGCTCGCCACGTGTCTGGCCCGGCCCGGCCCAGACCGGCCCAACCCGAAGCCCGTTTGAGACTCGGTCCGTGTTGACCGTTGACTGGTCAATGTTGACCATTGACGTGGCCCCACATGTCAGTGGCACAACACTCTGGACCCACACGTCAGATGCTGACGTCATGATGACGTCACGCGGGACCCACATGTCAGTAGCAACGTAGCCCGAGGTGACGTCATGCTGACGTCAGCATGCCACGTGGACCAGCCACAGCGTGACACGTGTCAGCCCAGGATTAACTCAGCCTTTTCCATTTTTAGAAATGATTTAAACTTTGGAAATTCATAACTAATTCATACGACCTCGGAAAAATATGAAACCAGGACCAAAATTCATCTAAAATCGAGCTCTACGCAATGAACCCATGCTTGAGTGCATTTGGCTCTTTTGAATTTTCATTGCTTCTTTGTGCTATTCTATAGATGTCGCTAACGTGACTATAATGCGATCGTTTGCAGACTCGGAGGAGAACCAGATAGACGAGGATTGTGAGTACCGTGAGGAGTACAGAGACGACTTCACTGAAGGTGCCACATCCCACCCAATCTCATAGCACCTATTACACATGGCTAAAATAGAAATGCTAGTGCTTTACCTCATTGTCGTGATCACACTATGGTAGAACTTGCATGGTAGTATGCTTTCTTGATGGCCTTTACCTTGACGCAACCTTATCCCTGCTCACCCTGCTGTTAGGCTAGTCACACGCTTGCTATTATATTTCATTGCTTATTACTTCTACTATGCTTGCACTACATTGATGCGTGGTGGATACTGGTGATATCTGGACCATGGGGAGAGTGCTGTGTGTGTGACTTGGGTGCGTGGAGGGTGAGGGTTGTGTCGACCAAATTGGAGTAAATGACGAGCCTGGGGCAAGTCTTGCCGTGGGGTGCTACCTAGGCACCCCTGGAATGGATACCTATGGTGGGTAAATAGTATAAGAGGTGGTCCTGGGTGTGAACCTGTGATGGGAGGAACTCGGGATGGAGGTGCTGTGGTGGCACGGTAAACAGAAACCCTGATGGAGACATTCTAGCTTGGTCAACCCTAAGGACTTACTAGTACTTAGATTCACCGGGAAGCCTTACGTACCACTCGCCCTATATGGTGCGGGACGGCCAGACTACTTGGTAGGATATTGCCACTACTGCTAGGTGGATAGTGGAAAGTGTAAGGAGGTACGGGACACGGAGGATTTCCCCCACACCCTTCTGAGACTTCATGGAGACCTTGTGGACCCGGCTCATGACTCACAGTTTCAGCCACCCCAGACTAGACTTGGGGTGTACTAGGGCTGAATGGTAGAGTGGCATTATCCTAGGCTAGCAAGCGGCCGGAATCAGCCCAGTTGACGACGGTCAGCGAGGAAGGCATATCTTGTGGTTATGTAAAACCTCTGTAGAGTGTATGGTTGATCGATCGATACATGTGCCGACTTGTCGGCTATGGACCTTTCCTGGGTTTCGCTTAAACTAGATAGAGAGATGAGTCCTTCTTTTCTCCCCCTGGAAGTGAGTGTTTGGTCATAGCCAGGGGCTACGGGCCTTGAGACAGTGCCGAGAGGGAGTTGGCCTATCGACTGAGTGATGGTATGGTATGGTACGGTGATGGTGTGGAGATGGTGGTATGTCGATCCCCAAGATCGAAACCTGGCTCTGGAATGGGAATGGGTGGAATATGTGAGGGGATGGTGTTAAAACTTGACTATACTGTTATATACTTGATATGCTAAAGTACATAGGAAACCCCAGCCTTATAGGTTCCTTTTGATTATATCCAACTTGCATCCAATATCCACAAAGCAATGCTCATAGGGTTGGGAGTGGCCAGTACAAATCGTACTGATAAATTTTGGTATACAGGTTCTGCTGAGGAGTATAGCTCCGAGGAGTTTGACGGTTGAGGGGTTCATGCCTATGCTCAAGTTTGGCGATCTTATCATCAAGCTGTTCTGAATGAATGCTACTTTTGATTCCGCCAATGCGGCGATGTAATAATTTATATAATTCCACACTATTTGTACTCTGATATTATCATTGTATGGATGTGATAATCGACTGGAATTTGGGTAATATGATCTACCACGGTCTTACTACACTTCAACTCTGTGGATTCCCTTTCGCAGAAATTGGGGTTGTTTCAGTAATGGCTAGTAAGTTTCTAGTTGATCAAAGCCCTGTAGTTGTACTATTTGATTCGGGTGCTTTACATTCTTTTATTAGTCCCGCATTTGCATCCAAGTTTATGCAGAAAACATACATTGTTGAGGGTGAGGGTTATTTTATTAGGGCTGCCAGTGGTACTATCCCAACCAAGCTTGTAGTTGGGGACGTGCAATTTGAAATAGAGGGGCAAAGTTATCAGGTTGATCTGGTAGTTTTACCGGGGCTGGGTATCGACGTGATATTGGGAATAAACTAGATGAGCAATCATGGAGTGCTTATTGATACATCGACTAGAGTAGTCATGCTCAGAGATCCTTGTAATCAGGAAGGTTTTCTAGTACAACTACCCAGGGACATCAATCTTTCTTGTGCAGCTAATGCGGTGCAAGCAAAGGCTATGGCAAACATCCCTGTCGTGTGTGATTTTCCGGATGTTTTTCCCGATGACTTGCCCGGATTGCCCCTGGATCGGGACATGGAGTTCAAGATAGAGTTGCTACCTGGTACAGCGCCCATCTCTAGATGGCCTTATAGGATGCCTCCCAATGAACTAGCCGAACTTAAGACCCAGTTGAATGAACTTCTAAAGAAAGGCCATATATGTCCTAGTTCATCTCCGTGGGGGTGCCCAACTATCTTTGTGAAGAAGAAGGATCAATCCCTACGAATGTGTGTAGATTATAGGCCTTTGAATGTAGTCACCATCAAGAATAAGTACCCACTGCCACGCATAGATATCTTATTTGATCAGTTGTCTAAAGCAAAAGTCTTTTCCAAGATTGATTTGAGATCGGGTTATCATCAAATCAAAATTCGACCTGAGGATGATCAAAAAACTGCATTCTCTACCAGATACGGTCTGTATGAGTATCTTGTTATGTCTTTTGGATTGACCAATGCCCCCGCATACTTCATGTATTTGATGAATTCGATGTTTATGCCCGAGTTGGACAAATTTGTGGTGGTATTTATAGATGATATCCTGGTCTATTCTGAGAATGAAGAAGATCATGTTGAACATTTGCGAGTGGTTCTCACTAGATTGCGGGAACACAAGCTTTATGCAAAGTTCAGCAAGTTTGAATTCTGGCTACGTGAGGTACCTTTTCTCGGACACGTGTTGTTCGATGGTGCAATTATGGTGGATCCCACCAAAGTGCAAGAAGTGTTGGACTGGAAGGCTCCAATCTCGGTGCATGATGTTCGGAGTTTTCTAGGATTGGCTGGCTATTATCGTCGCTTCATGTCGGATTTCTCTAAAATAGCCAAACCTATGACTCGGTTGCTGCAAAAAGACATGAGGTTTGTCTGGACTCCCGAGTGTGATGTGGCTTTTCACACCCTGCGAACTCTTCTAACTTTGGCTCCGGTTTTGGCACAACCGAATATCAAGAAACCTTTTGATGTGTTCTACGATGCATCAGGTACATGTTTAGGAGGTGTTCTTATGTAGGAGGGTAGAGTCATTGCTTATACCTCTCGCCAACTTCGGAAGCATGAGGTGAACTATCTGACGCATGACTTAGAACTCGCTGCAGTTGTTCATGCTTTGAAGGCCTAGAGACATTATTTGCTCAGCAATGTGTGCAACATCTACACTGATCATAAAAGTCTTAAGTACATCTTCACTCAACCTGAGTTGAATATGTGTCAGAGAAAATGGCTCGAGTTGATCAAGGATTATAACCTCCAAGTGCACTATCACCCTGGCAAGGCGAACGTCGTTGTGGATGCCTTAAGCAGGAAATCTCATTGCCACTCTTTGATTGAAAGTGACTTCCATTTGTCAAAACTCCTACATCCTGTAGTCCTTCACAACATCACTGTCAGGTGTACTCTATAGAGTTGAATTATCGAGCTATAGAAGACAGATTCAGGTTTGTTCCACATCAAGCGCAAGATGAAAGAGCAAGAAACCAAGCATTTTCGGGTAGATGAGAATGACGTGTTATGGTTTAAGGGTAGGTTAGTGGTCCCGAAGGATAGAGAGCTTAGAAATCAAATCCTATCCGAAGCACATTCCTCAAAATTGTCTATTCATCCTGGTAGTAGCAAAATGTATCATGATTTGAAGCCTTGCTTTTGGTGGACCAAAATGAAGAAAGAGATAGCTGCTTATGTGGCTAGGTGTGACACTTGTTGTCGAGTCAAAGCGGTGCACATGAAAGCTAGATTGCTTCAGCCACTCTCTATTCCAGGTTGGAAATGGGAGGAGATAAGTATGGATTTTATTATTGGACTCCCTACTACTCAGAGGAATTTTAACTCCATTTGGGTGATTGTAGACCGTCTGACCAAGTCTGCACACTTCATTCTGGTCCGCATACATTTCTGTCCAATTGACTATGTGGAGTTGTACTTTAATCAGATAGTCCGACTTCATGGGATACCTCGCACTATTGTCTCTAATAGAGGACCATAGTTCACTGCTCGCTTTTGGGAGCACTTACATGGATTATTAGGAACTAAGTTAGTAAGAAGCTCTACCTATCATCCACAAACCAATGGGCAAACTGAGCGAGTGAATCAGATCTTAGAAGATATGTTGAGAGCATGTGTCATCTCGGCTAAGGGTTCATGGGAAAAGTGGTTGCCCCTAGCTGAATTCTCTTACAATAATAGTTATCAAGAGAGTATCAAGATGGCGCCGTTTGAAGCTTTGTACGGCCGGAAGTGTAGAACCCCGATGAATTGGGTTGAAGCTGGTGAAAGGAGATATTATGGAATTGATTTTGTTCAAGAAGATGAAGAACAAGTCCGTACTATCCAAACCCATATGGCCGCAGCTCAAGCTAGGCAGAAAAGTTATGCTGATCGTCGTAGAAAACCTATTGAGCTCAAAGTTGGAGACTTCGTTTATCTGAAAGTCTCACCCATGAAGAGTGTCCAATGCTTTGGTGTGAAGCAAAAGCTTGCGCCAAGATATGTCGGTCCATTTGAAATCATTGGACAAAGTGGTAAGGTAGCATACAAGATTCAATTACCTCCTGAGATGAGTGCTATCTTCAATGTCTTTCATGTATCCCAATTGAAGAAATGTCTTCGCGTCCCTAAAGAGATAGTTCCACTGGGGGATATCGAGTTAAAATCTGATTTGACTTTTGAGGAAAAACTGGTCCGAGTAATTGACACTCGTGAGCGCATGACTCGGAGTTGGGTGGTCAAGTTTTACAAGGTCATGTGGAGTAATCAGGGTAGTGAACGCGATGCAATGTGGGAAAGAGAAGATTATTTGAGGGACGGTTATAAGGAATTCTATCAACAATGGTACGCTTGTCAAATCTCAGGATAAGATTTTTATAAGGGGGGAAGGCTGTAACACCTCAGGTGTTTGGCTTCCACATTTGCACTTGCATTTCATAAACATGAGCATCATTCATCCATTCATGAGTTTGGAATTGTCTGAAACATGCTTTTGAAACATTGCAACATATTGTTACATTCTATGTGTGATTGTTTTAGGAAATGCATACTGTGTAACACTCAAGTGCAACATGTGCAACACACTTTAGTGAAACAAGGTTAGCTAGTATAATGCCACAAACTCATGAAACACATGAAACATGGTTTTGAAACAGAAGTAACAAAGTCACTTGTTTTCCTTGTTTCAATACA